>NW_015388075.1:216325-284410 GCF_001527695.2 Protobothrops mucrosquamatus | reverse complement strand
CCCCCCCCCGCCTATAAAATGAGTACAGCGGCTTTTTCCCATATCCTAAACCCGGGAGGGTTTAGGATATGGGAAATTTGGGCGCTTGGCAAACAGCAAAATTTGGGCGCTTGGCAAACAGCATGTATCTAGGACCGTTGCAGCCTTCCGGTGTCATATGATTGCTGTTTGTGACTTTGTTATGCAGCATCAGACACGCAAACTCAACGGGAGAAACCAGATTCACTTCAACAACTGTGCAGTTTACTTAACACCTGCAATTATTTGCTTAACAACCATGGCCAAAAATGATGTAAAATTGGGTGCGACTTAACAACCGCCTTGTTTAACAGCAGAAACTGGGGTCCCGATTGTGATTGTAAGTTGAGGACCACCTGTATGAAGGACCCCTTAGTGGTAGAGGCTGTGACCCTCCAGTCCCTCCTTGTGAACTTTGTGGATTCCTTTGGCATTCTATTGTGTGACTCCAAAAGCATGAATCATTTGCAGAATTCCTGTTACAGAATTAGGTACTTAAAAGATCAGGAAGTGCTTTGCAGGACCTTAGAAAGTCCTTGTAGGAAAAAAAAACCACTAGATTACCTCATGTTTGAAAGCTTCATTATATCCTTGCTGTTTTTTGTTTAGGAGTGTGTAAATTCTCCAGTTTCGTGCAGGTGTCGTGTAACCATGCTCTAAGGACAGTTTGAATCTATATTCTTTCTCCAATCACTCGAAGAATTCTCCAGTTTGCGATGGTGAAGGGGGCAAGCTGAGTGTGACTCAGTTTGAAAGTAAACCTGTTGTGTTTATTTGTAAGGCCGGTTCCCTGATCTGCAGGTGGCTTGTAATATTTGCAGATGGAGGTGCCTGGAAGATCAGATCAGATCGAGTTAACATACTGTATGTGACAAAATCATAAAGAGGAATCCGTTTTGTATTGCAGTGTTTCAGCTCAAAAACCTCTTTTGTGCACAAATCCAAAGGTGCCACTTGTGGAAAGATCTCGCCATTCCTTTCAGCAAGTGGACTGTGGACTTCCAATTCCCAGAATTCCCTAGCCAGCTCACTGGAGAATTCTGGGAGTTGAAGTCCATAGATCCTGACAATTGATTCTTAAATATAAACATAGCAATTAGTTGCAATTATCCATTACGAGAGGCAGTTTTTTTCATTTTTGCTGATGCTACTCTAATACATAGTTGATTCTAGCTTTTTTATTTGAGAACAAAATGAAGAATTCATCAAATCTGTTAAGAATTAAGCCACCAAACACTCCATGATGTTTGCATTTTTCCTTTCTTGTTGTAGTATAACAGAGTTTGGATCCCTGATGCTGAAGAGGTTTGGCAGTCGGCGGAAATTACAGCTAATTATAGGTCTGGAGACCATATTCTTCACCTCCAGCTGGAAGACAGCACAGTGAGAATAAAGAATTGATGTTTTCAAACAAGCAGTGGTAGACTGGCAACACATTAAAATATTATTAAAACATTAGCTTATCCATTGGATCTGGTTTTGCATTTGACAAATTCCATCCTAGTTCTTATGGAGTTGACAAACCAGAACCCCTCTTCTTTGGGGCAGCCCCTCAAATATTGGAAGGCTGCTATCATGTCACACCTAGTGGTTTTTTCCATGAAACCAGACATACCCAATTCATGCAACCGTTCGGTCCCTTAATCTTCTTTGTTGCTCTTCTCTGCACTCTTTCTAGAGTCTCAGCATCTTTTTTACATCATGGTGACCAAAACTGGATGCAGTATTCCAAGTGTGGCATTACCAAGGCATTGTAAAGTGGTATTAACACTTCTGGTGATCTTGATTCTATCCCTCTGTTAATGCAGCCTAGCACTGTGTTGGCTTTTTTGGCAGCTGCAGCTGGCTCCTATTTAAGGGATGGTCCACTAGGACTCCAAGATCCCTCTCACAGTTACCACCATTGGCCAGGTATCACCTATACTATACTTGTATAGTATACTTAGTTCTATACCTAGAACTAACGAGAAGGAAGGACTCACTGGAGAAGAGCCTAATGCTGGGAAAGATGGAGGGCAAGAGAAGAAGGGGACGACAGAGAATGAGGTGGCTGGAGGGAGTCACTGAAGCAGTAGGCGTGAGCTTAAATGGACTCCAGAAGATGGTAGAGGACAGGAAGGCCTGGAGGAACGTTGTCCATGGGGTCGTGATGGGTCAGACACGACTTCGCAACTAACAAAAACAACATACCTAGAACTTATGATGAAAAGAAGGACTAGGGGTGACATGATAGCAGTGTTTCAATATCTCAGGGGTTGCCACAAAGAAGAGGGAGTCAAGCTATTTTCTAAAGCACCAGAGGGCAGGACAAGAAGCAATGGTTGGAAACTAATCAAGGAGAGAAGCAAGAAGAAATTTCCTGACAAAACAATTAATCAGTGGAACAACTTGCCTCCAGAAGTTGTGGGTGCGCCAATAGTGGAATTTTTAAAAAACATATTAGCAACCATTTGTCTGAAATGGTATAGGGTTTGCTGCCTGAGTAGGGGGTTGGACTAGAAGATCTCCAAGATCCTTCCCAACTCTGTTATACTGTATCTTGTAATATTATGTTTTACTTGGCTTACTCACAGGAGCTGGATTACCTCGTGGATCCTAGTGCTTTGCCACCTTTACGAAATCCGGATATTCTTGTTGGAGAAAATGACCTCACAGCTCTTAGTTATCTCCACGAACCGGCCGTTTTGCACAACCTTAGAGTTCGCTTTGTGGAGTCCAGGCTGATCTACACCTATAGCGGTAAACACTATGGGTCGACCCACATTGCATTTGTGTTTCTCAAGAAAGCACGATGCAGCTCATACTTCTGTACTATGTGTCATCCCCAGGGATAATTTTGGTCGCCATGAACCCTTACAAAGAGCTGCCAATTTACGGGGATGCCATCATTCATGCTTATAGTGGTCAAAATATGGGAGACATGGATCCCCATATCTTTGCGGTGGCGGAAGAGGCTTACAAGCAAATGGCAAGGTATGTTCTCATCAGTGTCCTGGGATTAACTTTGGCAAAGGTTGGCATCTATCTGCCCCACCCTTTGAAGGATGTAAAAAGAGACTCTTAGAGTCAATAAGAGATTATGGAAGGAGGTGTAGGAGATGACTAGGCAGAGCCCAAAGGCGGGGTCAAACACGTCATCAGTTTGGAATCCTTATTATGCAGTCACAAGTCCAGCCCCCTGTGAATTCTGTTGACTCTTATCTAGCACCAATTTGCTTTGACCGTTAGTAGTGTATAGGTAGCATGGACAGCTAATCCTCATGTTACGACTACAATTGAGCCCAACATTTATCTTGCTAAGTGAAACATTTGTTAAGTGAATTTTGACCCATTTTACAACCTGACCACAATTGTTAAGTGGATCATTGCATTTGTGAATCTGGATTCCCCGATGACTTTGCTCAGAAGGTCGCAAAATATGATCACTTGACCCCAGGGCACTGCAACCATCTTAAATATGAACCTGTTGCCAAGCCTCTGAATTCTGATCACATGTCCATGGAGATGCTGTGTGAGAAATGGTCATGAGTCCCTTTTTTTCAGTGCCGTTGTAACTTTGAACAGTCACTAAATGAACGGTTGTAAGTTGAGGATTACCTGCAATAATCTTTAAGTGCTTTGAACTCAATTCCTATTCCTGGTTACTTGCACCTGAGAGGAGATAAGGAAGGAATTAGTCTCTGATAGCCAAAAATCAGGAGTCTGATAGCACATTTTCAGATAATAAAATTTAGAAAAGTTAGAACAATTAACCAGTGGAATTCCTTGCCTCCAGAAGCAGTGAATACTCCAACACTGGAACTTTTTAAGAAGAGACTGGACAGCCATTTGTCTGGAATGGTATAGGCTTTCCTGCCTGAGCAGGGGGTTGGACTAGATCAGGGGTAGGCAATCTTGGCTCTTTTTATGACTCATGGACTTCAACTCCCCTGGACTAGATGACCTCCAAGGTCCCTTCCAACATTACTACTACTACTACTACTACTACTACTACTACTACTACTACTACTACTACTATTATTATTATTATTATTATTATTATTATTAAATTTGTTAAAAGACTCAAACTGTGGTTAGATGCAACTCGCTTCATCAGGAGTGGACAGATTTTGTGCAAAAGAATTCATGGCAGAAGTTGGACATCTCAAGTCCAAACAAGAACAAAATAATATCTTCAGCCTTTGAGAACTCTCTCTGGCAGATCTCAAAGGGACCGTTTGCAGAAATGAGGTTTTATCAGCACGATGGAGTTATGGCACTTAATTTCCAGCAGAAGATTTCAGGTCATCCCAGGCTAACACAATGAGTTTTTCACACATAACAGTTGTGAACTGAAAAAGTACATCTGTCTCACACATAACCTGTGTTTTCATCACCAGCCCGCCTTCTGTCCTTTATCCTTGTCTTACCCCAATTTAAATCTCATGTCAGTGTCAACTTCCAGCTTGAGAATCCAAATAAAAACTCCAGGTTCATTCATTTCCGAAAAACTTACTTTATTGAATACATGGCCTGGTAATGTCAAAGCAAAACTAACTCTGAGACCGATTCATAGAATTAAACAATAATTTCTTCTGCCAAACATCCACCCTTCTCATGTAGTCCATGTAAAGAATTTCACTTTGTTATGGGAACCATCTCCATCTAACCCATTCTAAAGCAACACCTCCTCTGCCTTACTCTAATGGCAAGTTGAAACAAAGAGGCACGTAGCTGCCAAAGTTTAATGCCTAAAATTTGTGAGTAGAAAATAAAAACTACTAGACACCTCCTGAGTCAGTAAAGTGATCCCGCAAGATTTTCATTTATTTTTTGGAGCAAAACCATTTTTTAGATTTCTATTAGTCACGCTGAAATATCTTTGTATCATTATGATACCACCTTAGACCAACATTGGAATCTAATGTAAAAGAAACTTAGTGACATTTTAAGAGATGTATATTTTCTAATTTTCTTACTTTGATGATGATGGTGATGATGATTTTTCTCTAGGAACGACCGAAATCAATCGATTATTGTAAGTGGGGAATCGGGAGCGGGCAAAACAGTTTCTGCTCGATACGCCATGAGATATTTTGCGACAGTCAGCAAATCTAGCAGCAACGCTAAAGTCGAGGATAAAGTGTTGGCGTGCAATCCGATAACAGAGGTAAATTTATTTTATTATTAGAATTTTATTTTATCATTATTACTTTATAGGAAACTCAAGACGGTGAACATATTGATACTCATCCCTCCTCCTATTTTCCCAACAACAAACCTGTGAAGTGATTTGGGCTAAGAGAGACGGTGATTGGCCCAGATTCTCCCAGCCAGCTTTTCATGCCTAAAGTGGAACTAGAACTCACTGTCTCCTGGTGATTGGCTCAAAGTCACCTAGCTGGCTTTCATGTCTAAGGCAGGACTAGAACTCACAGTCTCCTGGTGATTGGCCCAAATTCTCCCAGCCAGATTTTCATGCCTAAAGTGGAACTAGAACTCACTGTCTCCTGGTGATTGGCCCAAAGTCACCTAGCTGGTTTTCATGCATAAGGCAGGACTAGAACTCACAATCTCTTGGTTTCTAAACCAGCACCTTAACCAATAGACCAGACTGGTTCCCTAAATGTTTCCTAACTGAATCATCTAATAGAAATAGCCACTTACCATCTAAAATGATTCTATCTTTTTTGCAGGCGATTGGAAATGCTAAAACTACTCGCAACGACAACAGCAGTCGCTTTGGAAAATACATGGAAATCAGTTTCGATAAGAAGTACCAGATCATTGGGGCAAATATGAGAACATACCTGCTCGAGAAATCCAGAGTTGTTTTTCAGGTTAGTAAAAATTTGCAGTGAAACCAGTGCATTTCTACTAACTTGAGACACAGCAATTCTTCTTGCCTTCTACAGACTCTCTCCAGGTTTTAGTCTAGCCGCCCAGCTGCTCATGAGCAATGTTGTTTCAGAGAGGAAATTAAAAAACTTTTAAAATTAAAAGTTTTTTTTAAATTGTTTCTCCACATAAACATATGTGTTTCTTCACGTATTTATTTATATTCACTTTTTAAAAATTCAAAGGGTAAAAGACAAAACAAGAAGGGTGGGAAGGATGGATGGATGGATGGATGGATGGATGAAAAAAGAGAAGGGAAGAAACCTATAAGACAGTGATGGCGAACCTATGGCACAGGTGCCAGAGGCGGCACCCAGAGCCCTCTCTGTGGGCACGCGCGCCATCGCCCCAGTCCTAGGCCTGCAGCTGGGTTTTATAAAACCTTTTTGCTTTAGGCCTCTGCCGCCGTGTGCAAAAAAAAAAGGTTCAATCAATCAGTCAATTTCAACTTCTCGTGGGAAAAAAAAAGATCTTGCAAAGTTGGAATTGATTGATCGAACTTTTTAGTCCCACCCAGTCTGCTGTTACCACCACAGCCACACCCACCCAATCAGCCACACCCACCCAATGGGCCACACCCACCCGGCATAAGTGGGTTTTGGGTTGCAGTTTGGGCACTTAGTCTCTAAAAGGTTCGCCATCACTGCTATAAGAAATATAATGACATTTGACCTTCTTTTCCACAGATAGTTATAATTTTATAGTTCCTCCCTCCTCTTAGATAATATATAGGTCCCTTCAGCCCTTCATTTCATTTACATCTTCCTTAATCTTCCAATCCATAAATCAACATTTCATTTCTGTCAGCAAAAACGTCTGAACTGTTCCTACTTTTATCTTTCTTTTCCTTTCATTTGCAGTCAGAAAATGAAAGAAATTACCACATATTCTATCAGCTATGTGCATCGGCTCCGAGAGCAGAATTTAAGCATCTTCAGCTAGGTATGTTGCATATCACCTGACAGATTGATCTCTTTTATTGCTTTATTATAGTTGGGTGCATAATTCGCAGAGGAAGCTCCTTTTCCACAAAGGTTCAATTATTTCTCACTGTTAATCTCAAAAGTCTCATTTCACACACACACCCCTCAAACCTTTACAATACTTGGCTACCGACCCATCCCTAGGAGTCTGTTGTCTTCATAGTCAGCATATCTGGTGACCTGTTTGCTTTCCACCTGCAGCAAGTGCTGAAGAATTTAATTATACCAACATGGGTAGAAACATCGCCATTGAAGGAGTGAATGACCTGGCCGACATGAAAGAAACTCAAAAAACGTTCAGCCTGCTAGGTAAGATCAATCAAGTTGGCTGTTAAAGAAAAAAAAACAGCAAAATTCTAATATTTATGAAATGCTGGTGGATCCTTTAGTTCAGTAGTTTTCAACCTTTTTAATGCCGCGACCCCAACCGGTCATAAGTCGAGGACTACCCAACCGGTCGTAAGTTGAGGACTTTCCCTGCCCGGGAGCGCCGCACATGCGTGGTTCCGCCCCCTGCGCCGGCCGAGGTGTAGCTGGCAAGCGGCAGAGACGGAGCAGGCCAACCACCAGTTGGCCCAGCCCAAGGGAGGTAAGGCACCCGCTGGAAAAGGGGAAAAAAATGGCGGACAGCCTTGCTTGGCGACCCCCGTGAAATGGTCGATCGACCCCAAATGGGGTCCCGACCCACAGGTTGAGAACCACTGCTTTAGTTTCTGATAGCTTGGCAAAAATTTGGCATGCTATCCAATGTACCCTTTTTACGTTAAAAAAAAAGGTAGAGGTTTCCCTGTCCAGTCGCGTCCGACTCTAGGGCACGTGCTCATGTCTGTTTCTTGAGTGAGGGACACAGCCTTGTCGAAAGACGGTTTCTGTGGCCATGTGGTCAGCATGACTATACACCAAAGGCTCACGAAACACTGTTATCTTCCCACTGAAGTGGTACCTATTTATCTACTCTCATTTGATTGCTTTCAAATTACTAGCTAGGCAGGAGCTGGAGCAAGGAACGGGAGCTCACCCCATTGTGTAGTGTTCGGGTCCCGAACACGGGCTGTTAGCTTTCTAGGTGACAATCTCAGCATCTTTAACCACTCAGCCATCGTGCCCCATCCTTTTTAGGAGTCACTGAACTTAGTGGGTATCCATCAAATCACAATGTTGATGTAAAAATTAATTGTAATGTTAACATCAGGGTGGAAGATCATTTTTGCTCATTTTTCGTTGCAGGCCTTAAGGAAGATTTC
Source organism: Protobothrops mucrosquamatus (assembly GCF_001527695.2). NCBI lineage: Eukaryota > Metazoa > Chordata > Lepidosauria > Squamata > Viperidae > Protobothrops > Protobothrops mucrosquamatus. Next base: position 276,288 of record NW_015388075.1, on the reverse strand, counting down.
CAGATGAATGTTTTTAAAATACTCTCCGCTATTCTTCATTTAGGCAATGTACAGATCCATGCTGCTGGCGATGAAAAGTCTTTTGTTAATGTAAGATTTCCTGGCAGGATGTTTTAATGGACAATGCAAGGTTTTGATATGTTTTTTTCCCCTAAATTCCCTTCATCTTTGGCTTGTAGGAAGTACCTTGCTGGCTGGGGAATTCTGGGAGTTGAGGTCCACACATCTTAAAGTTGCCAAGGTTAAGAAAAAACTGCTCTAATGATTATTCTCCATCCCATAACAGATCTAGAGGAGGAAATTGAAAATTCTGCAGTTAAATTCTGCTGAGTTGGCACTCAATTTCAGGATTGTGAAAACCTTGGGATAATAATAATAATAATAATAATAATAATAATAATAATAATAATAATAAAGTTGGAAGGGACCTTGGAGGTCATCTAGTCCAACCCCCTGCTCAGGCAGGAAACCCTATACTATTTCAGACAAATGACTGTTCAGTCTCTTAAAAACTTCCAGTGTTGGAGCATGCACCACTTCTGGAGGCAGGTTGTTCCACTGGTTAATTGTTCTAACTGTCAGGAAGTTTCTCCTTAGTTCTAGGTTGCTTCTCTCCTTGATGCGTTTCCATCTGTTGCTTCTTGTCCTGCCTTCAGGCACTTTGGAGAATAGCTTGACTCCCTCTTCTTTGGGGCAGCCCCTGAGATATTGGAACACTGCTATCATGTCCCCCCTCGTCCTTCTCTTCGTTAAACTAGACATACCCAATTCCAGGAACCGTTCCTCATATGTTTTAGCCTCCAGTGCCCTAATCATCTTTGTTGCTCTTCTCTGTACTCTTTCTAGACTTCTAGGGATATTCTAGGGATATACTTTAGTACAGTGCTTGTCCACCTTGGCAAGTTGAAGATGAGTGGACTTCAACTCCCAGAATTCCTCAGCCTGACTGGGACTTCAACTCCCAGAATTCTCCATGCTGACTGTGGAATTCTGGGAGTTGATGTCCACTCATCTTAAAATGGCAGACAAACACAGTTCTAGGAAGTAGAACTGGAAAAGTAGGAATATCAAGTTACCCGTGGTATGTTAAAAAATGTATTGCATTTTGAAGGAGTAGCAATTTTGGCAATTGCAGTGCCTGGTGACAATAGGTTTCTTCTTGCTGCAGGTGGATGACAAACATCTTACTATATTTTGTAAACTCCTGGGAGTTGAAAGTGATAAAATAGCTCAGTGGCTTTGTCACAGGAAAATTATTACTACCTCTGAAACCGTAGTAAAGCCAATGACGAAACTCCAAGCTGTAAACGCCCGGGATGCTTTGGCAAAGAAGATTTATTCTCATCTTTTTGATTTCATTGTGGAACAAATTAACAAGGCCTTGCAGTTTTCAGGCAAACAACATACCTTTATTGGTGTTCTGGACATTTATGGGTAAGGTGACCTATTTTTCAGAAATAACTCAGACTCTGTACTAAATCCTCTCTTGTATGGGTAGACCCATACAGTCTAAAATATTTTTTTCCAGTCTAAAAATTAAAACTTTCTACCATTTATTTCAGATTTGAAACTTTTGATCTGAATAGCTTTGAACAGTTTTGCATCNACCTTTTCGCTTTAGGCCTCTGCTGCCGTGTGCAAAAAAAAAAAAGGTTCAATCAATCAGTCAATTTCAACTTCTCGTGGGAAAAAAAAAGATCTTGCAAAGTTGGAATTGATTGATTGAACTTTTTAGTCCCACCCAGTCTGCCATTACCACCGCAGCCACACCCACCCAATGGGCCACACCCACCAGGCACTCGATGATGCATAAGTGGGTTTTGGGTTGCAGTTTGGGCACTTGGTCTCTAAAAGGTTCGCCATCACTGCTATAAGAAATATAATGACATTTGACCTTCTTTTCCACAGATAGTTATAATTTTATAGTTCCTCCTTCCTCTTAGATAATATATAGGTCCCTTCAGCCCTTCATTTCATCTACATCTTCCTTAATCTTCCAATCCATAAATCAACATTTCATTTCTGTCAGCAAAACGTCTGAACTGTTCCTACTTTTATCTTTATTTTCCTTTCATTTGCAGTCAGAAAATGAAAGAAATTACCACATATTCTATCAGCTGTGTGCATTGGCTCAGAGACCAGAATTTAAGCATCTTCAGCTAGGTATGTTACATATCACCTTACAGATTGATCTCTTTTATTGCTTTATTATAGTTGGGTGCATAATTCGCAGAGGAAGCTCCTTTTCCACAAAAGTTCTATTATTTCTCACTGTTAATCTCAAAAGTCTCATTTCACACACACACCCCTCAAACCTTTACAATACTTGGCTACCGACCCATCCCTAGGAGTCTGTTGTCTTCATAGTCAGCATATCTGGTGACCTGTTTGCTTTCCACTTGCAGCAAGTGCTCAAGAATTTAATTATACCAACATGGGTAGAAACATCGCCATTGAAGGAGTGAATGACCTGGCCGACATGAAAGAAACTCAAAAAACGTTCAGCCTGCTAGGTAAGATCAATCAAGTTGGCTGTTAAAGAAAAAAACAACAGCAAAATTCTAATATTTATGAAATGCTGGTGGATCCTTTAGTTTCTGATAGCTTGGCAAAAATTTGGCATGCTATCCAATGTACCCTTTTTACGTAAAAAAAAAAAAGGTAGAGGTTTCCCTGTCCAGTCGCGTCTGACTCTAGGGCACGTGCTCATGTCTGTTTCTTGAGTGAGGGACACAGCCTTGTTGAAAGACGGTTTCTGTGGCCATGTGGCCAGCATGACTATACGCCAAAGGCTCACGAAACACTGTTATCTTCCCACTGAAGTGGTACCTATTTATCTACTCTCATTTGATTGCTTTCAAATTACTAGCTAGGCAGGAGCTGGAGCAAGGAATGGGAGCTCACCCCATTGTGTAGTGCTCGGGTCCCGAACACGGGCTGTTAGCTTTCTAGGTGACAATCTCAGCATCTTTAACCACTCAGCCATCGTGCCTCATCCTTTTTAGGAGTCACTGAACTTAGTGGGTATCCATCAAATCACAATGTTGATGTAAAAATTAATTGTAATGTTAACATCAGGGTGGAAGATCATTTTTGCTCATTTTTCGTTGCAGGCCTTAAGGAAGATTTCCAGATGAATGTTTTTAAAATACTCTCCGCTATTCTTCATTTAGGCAATGTACAGATCCATGCTGCTGGCGATGAAAAGTCTTTTGTTAATGTAAGATTTCCTGGCAGGATGTTTTAATGGACAATGCAAGGTTTTGATATGTTTTTCCCTAAGTTCCCTTAATCTTTGGCCTGTAGGAAGTACCTTGCTGTCTGGGGAATTCTGGGAGTTGAGGTCCACACATCTTAAAGTTGCCAAGGTTAAGAAAAAACTGCTCTAATGATTATTCTCCATCCCATAACAGATCTAGAGGAGGAAATTGAAAATTCTGCAGTTAAATTCTGCTGAGTTGGCACTCAATTTCAAGATTGTGAAAACCTTGGGATAATAATAATAATAATGATAATGATAATGATAATGATAAAGTTGGAAGGGACCTTGGAGGTCATCTAGTCCAACCCCCTGCTCAGGCAGGAAACCCTATACTATTTCAGACAAATGGCTGTCCAGTCTCTTAAAAACTTCCAGTGTTGGAGGATGCACCACTTCTGGAGGCAGGTTGTTCCACTGGTTAATTGTTCTAACTGTCAGGAAGTTTCTCCTTAGTTCTAGGTTGCTTCTCTCCTTGATTAGTTTCCATCCGTTGCTTCTTGTCCTGCCTTCAGGCGCCTTGGAAAATAGCTTGACTGCCCCTTCTTTGGGGCAGCCCCTAAGATATTGGAAGACTGCTATCATGTCCCCCCTCATCCTTCTCTTTGTTAAACTAGACATACCCAATTCCAGCAACCTTTCCTTATATGCTTTAGCCTCCAATCCCCTAATCATCTTTGTTGCTCTTCTCTGTATTCTTTCTAGATTTCTAGGGATATTCTAGGGATATACTTTAGTACAGTGCTTGTCCACCTTGGCAAGTTGACGATGAGTGGACTTCAACTCCCAGAATTCCTCAGCCTGACTGGGACTTCAACTCCCAGAATTCTCCATGCTGACTGGGGAATTCTGGGAGTTGATGTCCACTCATCTTAAAATGGCAGACAAACACTGTTCTAGGAAGTAGAACTGGAAAAGTAGGAGTATCAAGTGACCCATTGTATGTTAAAAAATGTATTGCATTTTGAAGGAGTTTTGGCGATTGCAGTGCCCAGTGACAATAGGTTTCTTCTTGCTGCAGGTGGATGACAAACATCTTACTATATTTTGTAAACTCCTGGGAGTTGAAAGTGATAAAATAGCTCAGTGGCTTTGTCACAGGAAAATTATTACTACCTCTGAAACCGTAGTAAAGCCAATGACGAAACTCCAAGCTGTAAACGCCCGGGATGCTTTGGCAAAGAAGATTTATTCTCATCTTTTTGATTTCATTGTGGAACAAATTAACAAGGCCTTGCAGTTTTCAGGCAAACAACATTCCTTTATTGGTGTTCTGGACATTTATGGGTAAGGTGACCTATTTTTCAGAAATAACTCAGACTCTGTACTAAATCCTCTCTTGTATGGGTAGACCCATACAGTCTAAAATATTTTTTTCCAGTCTAAAAATTAAAACTTTCTACCATTTATTTCAGATTTGAAACTTTTGATCTGAATAGCTTTGAACAGTTTTGCATCAACTATGCCAATGAAAAATTACAGCAACAATTTAACCTGGTATGGTCTTTTTTTTTTTATGGATTTCCATCATTTTGGATTAAAATTTGTGCTGTGTTGATATTCCAGAAAAAAAATATTCTCTTAGTTTTGGCAGTAAAACTCAATGGTTAAATGTTTTGGTACCTTAAAAAAAATATACATTGATGTGTAGAATTCCTAAAAGGCCCCGTACAGAGTTGCTTGCATGTAAGCAAGTACATGTAAAAGTACAGCTTCAGTGGCTATGATTATGGAAGTCTAAGCCAGACTCATTGGAGAAGAGCCTAATGCTGGGAAAGATGGAGGGCAATAGAAGAAGGGGATGAAAGAGAATGAGATGGCTGGATGGAGTCACTGAAGCAGTAGGTGTGAGCTTCAATGGACTCCAGAAGATGGTAGAGGACAGCAAGGCCTGGAGGAACGCTTGATTATCCTGAGCTAGTGAGAAGTTGAAAGCAAGCAACTAAGTAATCTTTTGTAACATGTTCTAAATAGGACAATCTTCAGAAGCCCCAATGAATATGGGCAAAGAGACCATAATTTTTCAGCCAGGTGTACTGAAGAGAGATGTACTGTAGATTTGTTTATTTTAGCCGAAGAGGGAAAAAAAGTAAAATGTAATTTGGGAACTAGAATGGAGTAGTAAGGTACATCAGTCATAGCTGAATGAGGAGAACGTGGTCTTATGAAGAGTGTAGCTCAGAGGAAGATGGAGAACATAAGTCTTAAAATCTGGTATCTGTGAAAGTTGACAGTTGGGAACATCATGAATTGAGAGGAACAAGGAGCCATTTCTTTGAGACTTGGAGCGGATAAGTAACATCTTTATATCATCTCCAGCCTTACATTCAATCAGGATATTAGATTGGATACTTCTATCATGATGTGTTGATGTTTAACGTCTCTCCTCTTTTGACCCTCCAAAGGACTTCAGTATTGTTAAGCAACATTGTGTTTTGGTGTGGCTCATGAAACAAATGACTTTAATTGTGAGACGAAATTGTCAATATTTTTTTAGCATGTCTTTAAACTTGAACAAGAAGAATACATGAAAGAAAATATCCCGTGGACGTTAATTGATTTTTATGACAATCAACCTGTCATCGATCTGATTGAAGCTAAAATGGGCATTCTAGAACTTTTAGATGAAGAGTGCCTGGTAAGTTTCAACGTTTTAATTTCACAAACCCAATCTAGCCTCCCATCCTTCCCCCCCCCTTAATTTTCTTAAATATCCTTGCAAAAGGCAGTTTTGCAATTTGGCCATTTTAATAGTTTCTTTAAGCTATTTATGTACGTGCAATTTCCCATCACAGCAGGGTGCTAAATATACTTGAAACTAGCAACTCAAAGCCAGGAAGGTGTCTCTTAAGCAGAGATGCAGAGATTTTGGCTAAATTTTGGAGAATTTGCATCTGAGCCAAAAAAATAATAATAATGTCTTAGATTGGTGAATCAAGCCAGAATCAAAAGCTTTATTGTAGCGTGTGTTAACTGAGTTAACTGAGTTAATTGTTAACTGAGTTTGGTAACTCTGGCTAAGCCTGATCACTTCAGGATGAGGATAGTGAAATATAGCAGCAACAGATGTTCCTCCCCGTGGGAAGCTATCAACAAGTTATTTTTGGATATTGAATTAAATAGCTATACCTTGTTTGTTAAGTGGTGGCTCAGCCATTTGGTTAACCATGATGCAAAATGTCTGGGCTTATCAGAAGTCTGAATCCATCCTGAGAGAAGGATAGGGGTTCTCCAGATTGCAACCCATCTTGCATTATAGAACAAGAAATCCAATATTGTTGCATAGGAAAAAGTAGGAGGGAACATTGTACAGAATAGAAATAGAAATAGAAATAGAAATAATAAAAATAGAAATAGAAATAGAAGCTGGAAGGGACCTTGGAGGTCTTCTAGTCCAGCCCCTGCTCAAGCAGGAGAACCTATACCATCTCAGACAGGTTGTACAAAAGAATAGGGTTATTCAACCAATCAACCAAACCTTTTGCTAATTTAATAAGTATTTTCTTTATCACTTTTCATTTTAAATATGCCATTTTTGCTCTTTTTTTTCAAAACAGCTACCTCAAGGAACAGATGAAAATTGGCTCCAGAAGCTATATAATAATTTTATAAACAAGAACCCTCTCTTTGAAAAGCCAAGAATGTCAAATACTTCTTTTATCATCCAGCACTTTGCAGATAAGGTAAGTTGTTCAATGGGGGAAAGAAACGACACCCTTCTATTTCCTAGAATAAAGCTTCAGCCTTTGTCATGATTTATTCACCTATGTGGAATTAATAATGTATCTCCTATCCAAAAAAAGAGATGTTGTTTCTATAAACACGGACATGATTTAAAAGGAGTGAGCGATATCAGCTTCAGAAACAATTTTGCCAATGAGTCATTTTGATTTCTGCAGAAGCTTCTCATTTTAGTCCAAACATGCCATGGATAATTCTAAGACCACAGATCAAATGCTTTATTTGAGAATTAAATAAGACCTTTATAGATTTTCTTCCTTCTGAAAGTCATGATCATATCTGCTTACAAAGAATTATCTGTGGTCCTTTGGTGATCCCACTGTTATGTGATCAGGTGGGATCCAGCCAACTCGCTGATAAAGAAACTTAAATCTAAAAATTACTGATATGCCTCTTGGCTGCTTCTCTGATCTATCTTGGGAATGGATGCAATGCATTTCCTTTTTATAACTTCATTGTTCTATAGAATGGAATGGAATGGAATGGAATGGAATGGAATGGAATGGAATGGAATAGAATAGAATAGAATAGAGTTTAGAAGGGACCTTGGAGATCTTCTAGTCCAGCCCCTGCTCAAGCAGGAGAACCTATACCGTCTCAGACAGGTGAATGTCTAGTCTCTTCTTAAAAATCTCCAGTGATGGAGCGCCCACGATTTCTGTAGGCAAGCTGTTCCACTGGTTGATTGTCCTCACTGTCAGGAAGTTTCTCCTTAATTCCAGGTTGTTTCTCTCTTTGATCAGTTTCCAACCATTGTTTCTCATCCTTCCATCTGGTGCTTTGGTGAACAACCTGGCCCCCTCTGCCTTGTGGCAGCCCCTATAATTGATATTGTTCCATAATCTTCCTTAAACAGGTAGAATATAAAAGTGAAGGATTTCTGGAAAAAAACCGGGACACTGTATATGAAGTACTGATTGACATCTTGAGAAACAGTAAGGTAAATACATTATTTTATGATTCCATAGTACTTTAGCTATGTATAGCTGTGGTAAGCACAACCTTGCAAGATGTATAGGAGTTATCAAAGCTAAACTCCAGCCTTTTTGAATGCATCTGGCAATATCTGGCCAGAACTGAATGTGTCCATCTGGTCTGGTCATTATGAGCAAAAAGTTCACTCCACCAAGCCATGTGTCAGCCTTGCAAAGGCTGTAGACCCAGACAGGAAGAACGTCCAGATGAGCTAATTCTACTTTAGTGTAAGGTTGCACGAACAGAATCTTGCAAGTCTGAAAATACATTTCTTCCCCCATCCTCTTGAAGGGATGCTAAAAAAAAAAGGCACGGCAGGAAAATGGCACAACTTCTAAACGGGGGTTGAATCCCGAACTGCCTCTCATGCTATCTAATTTCAATCTCTTTGTAGTTTCAGCTGTTTGCAAACTTCTTCCAGGACCTTTCAGTCCCTCTTTCCCCGTTCAACTCTGCAATCAAAGTTAAGTCTGCAAAAACAGTGATTGTGTCACCTAACAAACAGTTCCGTGCAACTGTTGGAAGTAAGGTATTTTTGTTTTAGATTCCTCCTGGGATGAGAAACCTAATTTGATGCATTCCTTTGTTTCTATTACTTTTATGTTCTACTTCACACACACCCTCCCCAAAAGAGTTCGAACCAGCCTAAATGCCTTTCCTGTTCTGTTTTATTTTCAGAGCATTTCTGAAAGGTAGATGACAGTGAGGAACAGTGCCTGAGGGTCCTTGGTGCTCTCTGAGCCCTGTGGTGTTTTTTTTGCAGACATTTCATTATCCAACTAGGGAGCATCATCAATGCTAGAACACCCAGATAATCAGAGATTAGCACCAAGATGAATACTAGACCAACAATCAAGAAGTAAACAGTATCCCAATATTAATGCACTGATGGTGTCACCTAATTGGGTCATGAAATGTCTGCAACAAAACCACCAAGCTCAGAGAACAACAAAGACCCCACTGTTCAACACAAGAGCTACAAATATTCTCTTTTATCAGTAACAATGGCTGAGTTTACACATTGCACAAAATGTAGCCTGTGATTTATTTTTTTATTCTGCCTACCATGCGAATCCAGTTTGGTGCAGAAAATTTTGATTTTCTTTGTCATTGGCAGTGCTGACTGATACTGATGAATTCTGAATTCCAAAACATCCAGGAAGGGGGGGGGGCAGATTTAGGATTATGTGCAGATCACAGTAGCTTATTCAACAATCCTAGCTAAATCATCCTGGTTTAATGTATTAGTGTAGCTTTTGACTGCCCTGGTGTCACCTAGTGAATGTCATGATTGAATGGGGGTTTGAAGCTGGCTCTTTGCCTAAGAATGATGAAAAGAACCATGTTGTGGCCCAAAAAGTGTGTGTGTGTCAGGAATCTGTTTGATCTTCCACTTGGTGCAGAGTTTGTCTCCCAGTTGATGTCAAGGTAGTTAAAGTCCCCCATTACTATTGTGATGTGCTTGCTACATATCTTAGTTAGCTGACTAGCAAAAAGTTCATCTATTTCCTCTGTTTGGTTGGGTAGCCTATAGTATACACCTATGGCAATGTCATTTTTTCTCCCTTTTATATTGACCCAAATGCATTCAAGACACTTTTCATCATTGTTGTGCTCTATTTCTGTAGAGATGTAGTTATTTCTTATATAGAGAGCAACTCCACCTCCTCTTTTATTTGGTCTGTTTCTCTTAAATAATTTAAATCCCTCTAGCTGTGTGTTCCATTTGTGGGTTTCATCCCACCATGTCTCCGTGATGGCAACAATATCATATCTGCCCTCATTAACCTGAATTTCTAGTTCACCCTGTTTGCTGTTGATACTCTGTGCATTGGTGTGTAGACATTTGAGTCCTTTATGACCGACCCTGTGTTTACTTTCTACATAACCTGTGTGGTGCCTGAGTTCCCTATTGTCTTATCACCTATTTGGTTAGTGCACTTTGTGTGGCACTCGTTATTGAAAGCTTGCTTAAGGTCCCTTCCAACTATTATTATTATTATTATTATTATTATTATTATTATTATTATTATTATTATTATTATTATTATTATTATTATTATTATTATTATTATTATTCCTGAGTGGGTAACACGAGGAATGATAAAGTCTTGTGACTAATAGCCATTGTAGTCTTTCCCTCCGCGAATGTGTCTGGTCCTTGTTTAAATTAGATCCCATCTCTCTCTCTCTTTTAATGAACAGTTTGACCTGCCTTGCTTGCATTTGGACGTGTTCATTTTCTATGGATCATTTCTGTAAATAGCAGATCCACGGATCATTAAAGAGAAGAAAAACCTTGGCAGCTTGAGGATGTGTGGACTTCAATTCCCAGAATTCCAGCTGGCTAGGGAATTCTGGGAGTTGAAGTCCGCACAGAACTCCAGCTGGCCAGGGAATTCTGGAAGTCAGGTCCACAAGATTGAGAAACACTGGGATAGAAAAACTGCATGCAGGATGTCTAGTTTCTTGGATCTATTTTCTTACTTGCCTTACAAACTTAGGCTGGAAAGGAATCTGAGACTCAACTGGAGGGTTGAGTAAAGAGGAGCAGAAAGTGGGAGGGGGCTAAAAGAGATATGGAAGAAGGAACCCCAAACCCCCATCCATCTGGATCATTGTGTTTCTACGCACTCACTTGTTTTGATAATACGGGCTGTCATTAGTATGAAGTTGGTAATAGATGTCTTAGCTTCCATTCATAAATTAGCAGGAAATTTGTTTCTTGATTCTAAAAGTTCAAGCAGCCATTTTTTAAAAATTATATTTCAGTTTCGCAGTTCCTTATACTTATTAATGGAGACGCTTAATGCCACCACGCCACATTATGTCCGGTGCATAAAGCCAAATGATGAAAAATTAGCATTTGAGTAAGTATGAAAGAAAACAGTGTTAGTTGTTTACATGCCTGTTCTTAGGAAAATTCCTATGGAATACGATTCATATCTATATAAATAAAAATGTAAATGTTCGTTTGTTCAAAATCTTAAATCTCCGAAAGTTCTTCACCGATTGCTTTGAAATTTTGACACAACGTTGCATTCGAATACGCGCGTGTTTTTATATACCTATATTATATAGATGTCACACCTGTGACAGGTAAAAACATGCTTTTTTTGAAAAACAGTGCCATCTGTTGGACGTAAAAGCAACACACGCTTTTATCAGACTGAGCCACAGCAACGCGTGGCTGGGTACAGCTAGTTTAGAATAATATGAGATGAAAGTTTGTTTTATAAATGAGATGGCTGGCTCCAAAGTTGAGAAGCACAGAGCAGAAGGTCCATTAAAGAACAGAAGGGCTGGGGAAAAAACATCAACATTAAATTATGGGGGAAAGAAAATTGTACCTTCATGTTGATAGAAATCATCAACTGCAGCTTATTTCTAATGTACATAAAGATGCTTACCTGGCTTTTAACTAAGTATGACTTTAGTGCAACTGTGCTAAGGATCCAGAAAATATTGACGAGGTCTTGTCAGCAAGCCCAGCTGCGTGATGCTATCTATTGTGAGCTATCATCTCATCCGCTCTGGCTCTCAACTTCCAAAGAAGGGTATCTAGAATGTAAAAACGGCATATTCCTCCTTCACAAGAAAATAATTTATTTACCATGGTATTCGCAATCAACTATTTGCTCTCTAGTTTGATCCTTATTAAAACCATTGAATGTGATATGCAGCTTATAAAAGGACAGGACACATTTGTTCTCTGACTGGGCAGAAATCAGTTCTTGTTTTCTTCTTCTTTAGATTTGACTCCAAAAGGGTGGTCCAGCAGTTACGAGCGTGTGGGGTGTTAGAAACCATTCGTATTAGCTCTCAGAGTTATCCATCAAGGTACGGAGTGCTCTCTCTACTGCAGGGGTAGGCAACCTTGGCTCTTTTATGACTCTTGGACTACAACTCCCAGAATTCCTGAGCCAGCCATGCTGAGGGGAAAGGGAGAGGTTTCCATGCTTAGCCATGCTGGCTCAGGAATTCTGGGAGTTGAAGTCCGCAAGTCATGAAGGGGCCATAGTTCCCCCACGCTGGCTCAGGAATTCTGGGAGTTGAAGTCCATGAGTCATAAAAGAGCCAAGGTTGCCTACCCCGATCTAGTGCTTCAAAGGTTGACTTCTTATATGTTTGATTAACCACTTCCACTGTTCTTCTCCTTGGACAGATGGACGTATCTTGAGTTCTACAGCCGTTACAGCATTCTCATGTCTCAAAGTGAACTTTCTCTAACAGACAAGAAACAAATTTGCAAGATGGTTTTGCAGCGGCTAATCCAGGTCAGGAGTTCTGTAACCATCCCTAGTCGCAGAGGGCCGAAGGGATGGCCACGAGACACTGTCAATGGCCATTCAGGCTGACAAGCACCTAAAATGTGACTATATGATCACGGAGGTTGTGTGTGTGTGTTCGACATAACCTGGAAAACAGGTCGTAAATAGTTTTTAAGGGGAATCCATCGTACGTTTGAATGGTTGCAAGTCAAGAACTGCTTGTATAGACACCCATTGCCCTCAGAAATTACTCTGATTTCTTTCTCTATTTTTCCCCAGGATCCAAGTCAATATCAGTTTGGCAGGACAAAGATTTTTTTCAGAGCGGGACAGGTTGCCTATCTGGAAAAAGTGCGCTCAGATCGGCTGAGGCAAGCATGCATTATGGTTCAGAAGAACATCCGAGGCTGGCTTCAAAGAATGAAGTTCCTGCGCATCAGACAAGCTGCAGTCATCATACAACAATATTTCCGGGGACAGAGGACCATACGGTATTTACAAGAAACAATCGAGCTGGTCCTTCATTGATTAATGGGCAGCTTCCCAGCGGACATATTTGTAGCAAAATAAGCCACTGACTGGTTAGACTGGGATCCCCAAACTTGGCAACTGTAAGACTTGTGGACTCCACCTCCCAGAATTCCCCAGCCAGCTGTGCTTTCGTACAGTCCACAAGTCTTAAAGTGGCCAAGTTTGCAGATCTCCGGGTTAGACTCATGAGATAGATCCAAGCAGTAATGGTTGGGTAGAAAGCAGCTTCTTGAGAAGGTGTCTTCAAAGGAAGTCTTTCACTACTAAACATCTTATTCCTTTTTTTTCTCCAGGAAAGCTATAACTGCCAGGGCCCTGAAGGAAACCTGGGCTGCCATAGTTATCCAGAAATACAGCCGAGGATATTTAGTGCGTAGACTTTGCCAGCTCATCCGTGTGGCTGCTTTGACAATCCAGGCCTTTGCACGAGGATTCCTAGCAAGGAAGAAATACAGGAAGGTAACAGATCCTTGAAACAAAGCCCACCAAGAAGCCATCATTGGTGTTTCATAGTTATTGTTCAGTAAGGAATGTGGATAAAGGGGTTTCGCTTCACAGAAGCTATGTCACAATGCCTTAACAATGTCCCGCAGACGCAAGATGAGGACTCCTCATGCCGATCAACATTCTCTGATTAACTGGAATTAGAACATGTTGTAGAATAGTGTATCCAGTTTTGGTCAGCACAATATCAAAAAGATGTTGAGACTCTAGAAAAAGAGCAAATAAGAGCAGCAAAGATGATTAGGGGGACTGAAGGCTAAAACATACAATGAAGGGTTGCTGGAATTGGGTATGTCTAGTTCAGGGGTAGGCAACCTTGGCTCTTTTATGACTCGTGGACTTCAACTCCCAGAATTCCTGAGCCAGCTGGCTGAGGAATTCTGGGAGTTGAAGTCCAGAAGTCTTAAAGTTGCCAAGTTTGAAGACCTCTGCTCTATTCTGTTGGTATTCCATATCAGAAAGAAAGTGGCTTTCTAACACTTGCTATTGGTCGGTAGCCAACCCAAATGTTGTCTACTAGGTAAAGATACACAGTTGGGGTATGCTGGCTCAGGAATTCTGGGAGTTGAAGTCCACGAGTCATAAAAGAGCCAAGGTTGCCTACCCCTGGTCTAGTTTAATGAAGAGAAGGACTAGGGGAGATATGATAGCAGTGCTCCAATATCTCAGAGGTTGCCACAAAGAAGAGGGGGTCAACCTATTCTCCAAAGCACCTGAAGGCAGGACAAGAACCAACGGATGGAAACTAATCAAGGAGAGAAGCAACCTGGGATTAAGGAGGAATTTCCTGACAGTGAGAATAATTAATTAGTGGAATGATGTGCTTCCAAAAGTTGTGGATGCTCCAACAGTGGAGGTTTTTAAGAAGAGGTTGGACAATCATTGTCTGAAAGGATGTAGGGTTTCCTTCCTGAGCAAAAGGTTGGACTAGAAGACCTCCAAGGTCCCTTCCAACTCTGTTATTCTGTCATTCTGCTATGTGTGATGTGAAGTGTAGCTGAGCAAGCAATAAGTAAGAACATACCATTGTCCTCTTCATTTCCCGTTGACTGCTATTGAAACTTACCATGGCTTTTGTCACCTGTGTTTAGGACTCTCCGCGTTTTCCATACTGGTTACCTTTACCTACTCCCCTGATTACAGTCTTTGCAGATGAATTTATTTACTATTTAAGCAAATTAGTCAACTGTTCCCTGAACAGTTTTTAAATGATGAGGCGGGCTCTCAGTTTGCTCACCTGCTCTGCGAGGGAGACGGCGGTTTCTAAATTTGATAAATAAATAAATGAAATTTTCTTACAAAGATGCTTGAAGAACAGAAAGCTTTAATCCTCCAGAAGTACGCCCGGGCATGGCTTGCAAGACGCCGATTCCAGAGTATTCGCCGTTTCGTCCTGAACATCCAACTCTCGTACAGAGTCCAGCGGCTGCAGAAAAAACTGGAAGAGCAGGTAGCTAAGAGGTCCCACCTTCATTCAGTGACTTAGTGCATTTCTACTACCTTGCCTGAGGTATGCTTTTATCCTGATTTTAGAATAAGGAAAACCATAGTTTGCTGGAAAAGCTGACCACCCTTGCTTCAAATCACTCCAGTGATATAGAGACCATTCAAAAACTTCAACGGGACCTTGAAAAATCAACTGGGCAAAGAAAACTATCTGAAGAAAATGAGAAGAAGAACAAGATGGGCTATGAACAGGTGAGTCGTAAGAGGATGCACAGGTAGATAATCCTCGGCTTACTTCATTCAGTGACCGTTCAAAGTTACTTAAAAAAAGTAAGTTATGACCGTTTTTCATACTTACGAGTATTGCAGTCTCCTCATGGTCACGGGATCAAAATTCAGACACTTGGCAAATGGTTCATGTTTACAACGGTTGCAGCGTCCCAGGGTCACGCGATCCCCTTTTGCGACCTTCCAACAAGCAAAGTCAACGGGGGAAGCCTATTCACTTAACAACCACGTCACTAATTGAACAAGTGCAGGGATTCACCTAACAACAGAAGAAAGAAGGGTCGTAAAATGGGGCAAAATTCACTTAGCAACAGAAATTTTAGGCTCAATTGTGGTCGTAAGTCAAGGACTACCTGTATAACAAAATACACAGCAAAAAAATAATAATAATTCAGTTTGTGAGCTATGTGATTCGGCCGTCCATGGATAGAAAATAAGTGGCATTCTTAAAAATATGAGTTTTCACAGATTTTATTTTATTTTTTGCTTTACCTTCTCCCTATAGAGGGTTTCGAAACTTGAAAACCACAACTTGAGACTACAGGAAGAGAAGAAAAAGGTGGAAAAAGAACTTCAAAAGAAAACAGAGGAAATGAAAGGTGTGATCGACTGTTATTTTAAGAACTTGTTGCTACTTCGATTTTTTCAGACTAGCTTCACAATCGGCCATAATACAAAGCAGAATTTACCAAGCAGAATATTGAACACAAACACAGTTTTGGCATTGTGTGATGAGTGAATCCAGCCAGTCGGTCTTTTAAGCTCTGGTTTATAGTTCTTATATTATGTGAATTAAGACTTAGGGCTTACAAATCATGGTTAAGACGAACCATAGTTCACTAACCTAAAAATGTAATAGCGAGTAATAAAGGAACAAGAGATTTTTTTAAAAAAGGATCAAAGGACATTCACGATACAGATGTTCTTACAACCATGCTTTAAAAAGTTTACTATTATCTTGGCATTTATCTGAACAAATGCCTTTGTCCAGGACAGTTGGCAGATATATAAGTTTTAAGTTTAGTATAACTAAAAGGCATCAACTTTAATGCTTTAATATTACATTCATTTTATGGTAAATACAGATTTGGCTTTTAAAAAAAATTGTAATATCTCTCTCAGCCATTGTAGACTGCTATGTAAAATTACTTCAAGTAAAGTTAAACTTTCTAAGCTTTGCTTGATAATCTTCAAAAGTACATCTGACTGAATTTTAATTATTTTACTCTACGTAAAGAGCTTTTTTAAAAAATGTACGTATTATCTTCCTTCAGATAAACTGGATAATTTGACGAAGCAGTTATTCTCTGATGTTCAAAGAGAGGAAAACCAACGAATGTACGGAATTTAATTTCTTAATTCAAATTGCCATTTTCTTGGAGTACTGTTTTTCTTGTTTGCAAAGAAAGTGAATAATTTTTAAAGGAGTGAAAAGGTATTCATTTAAGTAGGGTGTATGAGCAGGAAGTATATATACTCGGTTCTAAAAATACGGGCTCAGTCCTGAAAAAGTTAGCATGAGTCTCCAGCGGTGGGAAAGTTTGTTAAGAATAAATTGGGCTGCTTTATACAAACTTTTTCCACAACTCTATTTTTAGAAAATAAATTTAGAAATTAAAAGTATTTAATAAGGCCTGCTATTATAGTTCCACAACTCCAGGGGGCGCAATCACAATACAACTTTCGTGGTTTCTGGAATGAATTTGTAATCTTGTGGAAAGACTAATTACCAACATCTTAATAATCATATGAGCTTTGTCAATCTCATAGTGTTGGAATAAGGCAGTTCCTTAGATTTTCAAAGGATCATCATTTAAAGAGGATGGGTTTTTTTTTCTTTTTCTTTTCAAAGTTACTGGCATATACATCAGTGTTTCTCAACTTTAGCAAATTTAAGATGCATGGGTTTTAATTCCCAGAATTCCTCAGCCAGCATGGGGGAATTGTGGGAGTTGAAGTCCACACATCAAAGTTCCCAACATTCAGAAACACTTGATGCACATCTTCGGATTAAAATATGGGTGCTGAAAGAAAAGGAGTGAACGTTATACTTGTGTAATGTTGCTAGTTTATTGTTTCTGTTCTTTTATTATCTGTTTTTTTAAAAAAATATCATACTTTTCATCTTGTTGTTATATTCCACAAACAAATATACAAGAGAGAGATTGCACATCTGTAACTGACTGGGGTCTTAGATGTGTAGAATCGTGTTCCTAGAGAGATAAGGGTGTCCTTCTGAATCTTTGTAGAATATTGGAGAAAAATTTCCAGAGCGAAAAACAAGATTATGAAAAAAAGATAGAGTCCCTCAATGCAGAAATAATGCTTCTCAAAGAGGAAAATGCTCAGCTGCAAAATCTGATTCAGGAACTGCAACAAGCTCAAGAAGGCTTAAAAACAGAAATAGAGGAACTTTCAAACCAAATTAAGGTAGGATAAGAAATGAAATAGATGGATATTAATTTGTGATTGTTTCCTACCTTATTCAAATTCCCACTTTCATATGCTGTGCACTGTTACTCTGATATACTTATTAATATATTCATATGCTGCCCATTTTATTCTTATTTTCATTACTCTAAATTACTGGCTGTGATTTCGTCTTTGGGATTGTGGCTATTGTAGTGTCTTCCCTTTTGCCTTCTTATTTGCTTCTCATTGAACAACGTCTTGTTCTATCAATGTTTAATCAACTCAGACAATCCCTGAATTGCGAAAAGAAATCGACTTCCTTCAGATTCAGAGACTGGATGCGGAGAAGCAACTACAATACCAGAAGCGTGAAATGAGAGGTAATTGGAAAACATCACTCATTCCCATAATTAAAATGTGCCGGCGAATGGATTTCATAGTCCAAGTGCTATAATTATATAGCCTTCCGTCTTGATCTCATCTGTGTACATTTATACAATGACTCTGGAAATATAGAGGCATTGTGCACAAAAAGGGAGAAATGAAAGGGTTGAAATTGAGAGAATTAATGGGCAAAAACTCCAAATCAGCGTTTCTGAAGACTGCTTCCTGACTCAATAAACTGAATTAGTGGGATATTCAATGCGTTCAGTGTAACCACTTAGTGAAGGATGTACCGGGAAAATGTGTAGATGTTCTTAGTTACAGCAGCTGTTTCCAATGTGATCTCTTCTTGACATGATGGGATTCCAACTCCCAGAATTCCTTAGATCAGTGTTTCTCAACCTTGGCTATTTTAAGACGTGTGGGACTTCAACTCCCAGGATCCCCCAGCCAGCGTGGAATGAAAATGGGAGGCAATGGTTATGAAGTCCAGAAATGCAACTCCAGTAGACCCTAATCAGGTCTAAATTAACTTTAATCCTTTAACTTGTCTTTTAAGCCAATGCCAATTACATACAGAGTTCTTTGCAGATGCTCAAGGAGAGGCCATTCCATGGATGCCTTAATTTGGATTTTTTCACTGAGTAGAAAATTCAATTCTTTGGCCTAAATAGCTCCTTCCAACCCTATTGTTTCAATATGTTATTTTCTGGTCCTTGTTGCACATCAGGAGGAGGAACCTATGTGTTCCAGATATTGTTGATTTCAACTCTTACCAGAAACTAAATGAAGCCGATTTGTAGCTATCAAGTGGAACTTGATCAGTGAGACAGAACAATGGATCGCAAGCAAACCCGGAAATGCAGTCATTAAGACTATGTGGTTGTAGTAGAACGTCAACATGCACGGAACTTTTCTTTTTTTCTTTTTAATCTCCTTTAGAGAAGATGTCCGAGATTACCAAGCAACTCTTGGAAAGCTATGACTTTGCGGACGTGAGGAGCAGGTACTGATGCCTCTTCGTTGGTGTTCCAGAATGCAGCAGCTTCCAATTTTGCTTCACAGATCTTTCACCCACTCAACCTCCCCTTCCCTTTCTGCCTCACAAACAGATTGTCTCCGGAAGACTTGCAACATCTGAATGAAGATGGTGAACTCTGGTTTGCCTACGAAGGCTTGAAAAAAGCCACACGGTGAGCTGTACTTTCACCTGGTTTGGATGCGGCCCTGGGTCACATATTGGTGGGAGTAACAGAAGCACAACACTGAATATGAGTTTTCATGTAATGCGGCTGCCAGATGATGATATATATTGCTCCACAAGAGCAACTTGTGAACGTTAGTAGAGTGGGGGTACGCTCTTCTTGTTTAAAATTGATGTCTCCCTTAGCATTCCTTAGATAGATGACGGAGCAGAAGCTCTGGAGAAACAGGGTTTATTACTTCTCTGTCAGGTGAACTTCAGCTCTTTGAAAACCTAGGTGATTTAATAAAATGTTTTGATCAGAAAAGGGGCTACCAGAATCCTCAAATCCCTCCTCAGGGATAGAATCAAGATCACGTGAAGTATTAATACCACTTTACAATGCCTTGGTAAGGCCACACTTGGAATACGGCATCCAGTTTTGGTCACCACGACGTAAAAAAGATGCTGAGACTCTAGAAAGAGTACAGAGAAGAGCAATAAAGATGATTAGGGGACTGGAGGCTAAAACATATAAGGAACGGCTGCTGGAATTGGGCATGTCTAGTTTAATGAAGAGAAGGACGAGGGGGGACATGATAGCAGTGTTCCAATATCTCACGGGCTGCCATAAAGAAGAGGGAGTCAAGCTATTCTCCAAAGCACCTGAAGGCAGGACAAGAAGCAATGGATGGAAACTAATCAAGGAGAGAAGCAACCTAGAACTAAGGAGAAACTTCTTGACATTAGAACAATTAACCAGTGGAACAACCTGCCTCCAG
Source organism: Protobothrops mucrosquamatus (assembly GCF_001527695.2). Classification (NCBI taxonomy): domain Eukaryota; kingdom Metazoa; phylum Chordata; class Lepidosauria; order Squamata; family Viperidae; genus Protobothrops; species Protobothrops mucrosquamatus. The sequence goes on along the minus strand of NW_015388075.1, from coordinate 256,512 downwards.
AAGCGGTGAATGCTCCAACACTGGAAGTTTTTAAGAAGAGACTGGACAGCCATTTGTCTGAAATGGTATAGGGTTTCCTGCCTGAGCAGGGGGTTGGACTAGATAACCTCCAAGGTCCCTTCCAACTTTATTATTATTATTATTGGCAGTTTTAATTGTCAATCTTGACTTATGACAATAGGCACTGAGCAGAAACTGTGTTTCTCCTTCTCTTGGGCTGAAACATTGACGCTTCACGCTGTATTTACAAGAACAGCAGTAGAAATCAGTCCATCTATTTGAAACTAAGCCTTAGATAACTTCGTTGTATATTTAGATTCATAAAACTAGGTCTTGGATACTTCTAGATTTTGGGGGAGATGCGTGCAGTCTGGTTAGATAGTATTGGAGACAGATATCCACAAACTGCATCAGTCAGTCTCAAAGATTATGGGAAAAAAACACCAGCATCTTGACTGTCCAAACGGTGGGTTCTATGGTTCTGTTTACCACAAGGCTTAATTTAAATTTTTTTACTTCAGCAGCTTACCTTTGACATAGTTTAAACCTACTCTGTTATCTCAGCTTTCTTTCTTTCTTTTTTTTTTAATACTGGGTATTTCGTCTGCAAATACTAAGGATTTGATGTGGTGGACTAAATCTTAAACTCTCCTTGGCTAACTATGTCTCATGCAAGTAAACAGAGAAAAGAAATGCATTCCATTAGATGAAAAAACTTTTTCTGGGAAACCACCCTAGTCATGTCTAAATTAACTTTAATCTTTTAACTTGTCTTTTAAGCCAGTGCCAATTACTCACAGAGTTGGTGGTCTCCTGTTCTTTGCAGATGCTCAAGGAGAGGCCATTCCGTGCATGCCTTAATTTGGATTTTTTTTCACTGAGTAGGAAGTTTAGCTCCTTCCAACCCTATTGTTTCAATATGCTATTTTCTGTCTTTGTTGCATATCAGGATGGGGAACCTATGGGCTTCCAGATGTTAAAATTACCAGTGGTAAAGAAATTTGGGTCTTCAAACTTGTGTAACTCTCCATATTTCCAGATGTAGAGGTTCCTCAACATCAGGGATCCCCAGAGTTGGCAACTTTAAGGCTTGTGGACCTCAATTCCCAGAATTCCCCAGCCAGCCATGATGGAAATTGAAATCCACAAGTCTTAGTTTGGAGATCCTTGCTCAACATGGTAATAGTTTAATTGCTGGGATTCTTTCTACTTAGATCCAACTTTCTTGGCCCAAAGCCATCTAAAACTAATGAAACTGCACCTTCTAGTAGCCTTGAAAGTTGCCAGCTTAGTCTTTCTGGATGACCAAATTGAAGACGGCTGAAGCTTACCTAACGAAAGAAGTGATCCATTCTTCTGCACACAAGTTATGGAAGGGAATAAGCTTGAACTGGATGGTTTTCTTAAACAACCTTCCTTTTATTTAATAGATAGTTGAAAGCTCAGCACAGATAAAGCAGAAAAGAAACAAGATAAAGAAAAAGAAAAGAGATTTACAAGCTACATAAAACTGAGTAAAAACGTTGCAGTAACATTACCTTAGTGCTGGGCATCAAATACAAGTGATCCTAACCATTATTGGTGTCAAATCGGCATTCAGTAATCAGCAAAGGTGCAATAAGAATCATGCCAGAATTACAATTGGCCTAAGTTTCTATCTAATCTAAAAAATTCTACCCTTGTTAGCAGGTCTTTTTTTTTTTTTAACGGATTGGTGCCAAATACCATTTTTCTGGATGTCTTTTGCTGTTGGTGAAGACAAGCATTGCATTATTACGGCTATCCTGTTTCTTGTATGTCTAGTTTANGAACAACCTGCCTCCAGAAGCGGTGAATGCTCCAACACTGGAAGTTTTTAAGAAGAGACTGGACAGCCATTTGTCTGAAATGGTATAGGGTTTCCTGCCTGAGCAGGGGGTTGGACTAGATGACCTCCAAGGTCCCTTCCAACTTTTATTATTATTATTATTATTATTATTATTATTATTATTATTATTATTATTATTACTATTACTATTACTATTACTATTACTATTATTACTATTATATGCTATTTTATTTTTTTGTTCTTCCTGCAGAGTTTTGGAAAAACATTTCCAGGATCAGAAAGGGAACTACGAAAGGGAGATAGATGATCTGAATGCTAAAATAAACCATCTTAGTCAAGAGAGCACCCACCTAGAGAAACTCTTCCGGGAGGAAAACGACACTAAGGAATGTATCCGTCTCCAAGTTGCCAGGCTAACCTCCGAGAACATGGTGAGGATTATTATAGAACTTAGAAATCTCTTCTAGAACCAAGTGGCTTCCAAATAGAAACAGGTAAGCAGAGAGCAACATCAGTTGTAGCTACAGGTAGTTCTCGACTTACAGCCACAGTTGCAACCAGAATTTCCACCGCTAAACAAGCTGCCTGTTAAGTGAGTCGCGTCCCATTTCATGACCTTTTTTTGTCACAGTTGTTACCGCAGTTGTTAAATCACAGAGTCATTAAACCTACCTTTCCCCGTTGACTTTGCTTGTCAGAAGCTGGCTGGGAAAGCCACAAAAGGCGACCATACGATCCCGGAACCCTGCAGCCGTTGTAAATACACGCAGTTGTCAAGAGCCCAAAGTTTGATCACATGACCGTGGAGATGCTTGCGATGGTCGTTAAGAGTGAGAACTGGTTGTAAATCTCAAAGGTGCTTTTTCACGAGGCAACTGGACTTTCTTGTTTTTCTTTGAAGACGTTTTGCTTCTCATCCAAGAAACTTCTTCAGCGCTGACTGGATGGTGGGGAATGGAAGGATTTATACTCCTTGCAGACAGCTGGTCATTTGCATTCTTTTAGAGAACCGTTGAGGCCACTTGGAGGTTTGTCTCTGTCTTCCAGGTCACCTGAGTGTGTGCTGGGTGTGCTGAAAGCAGTTCCAAGAAGGCCCCACCCACATTTGCACTACTCAGGGGACCTTGAAGATACAGACAAACCTCCAAGTGGCCTCAACGGCTCTCTAAAAGAATGCAAATGACCAGCTGTCTGCAAGGAGTATAAATCCTTCCATTCCCCACCATTCAGCCAGAGCTGAAGAAGCTTCCTGGATGAGAAGCGAAACGTCTTCAAAGAAAAACAAAGAAAGTCCAGTTGCCTCTTGAAAAAGCACCTTTGGGACAACCTTGACCTGGATGACTGAGAACCTCCATAGACAGTGATTGTAAATCACTTTTCTCAGTGCTGTTATAACTTCAAATAGTTGCTAAGCCAATGGTTGTAAGTTGAGAACTACCCGTATTAACAAATTGGCCTGCTGTTCTTGCATGCAAGCATGTTGCCTGTTTTTAACCATCCGCTCCAAAGCTGCTGGCCTTGATTTTGTTTAGATCTTCTTTGGTTCAAAGAAAGTGGACAGTAATTACTGGAGAAGCCCATTCTTGTTTTGCTATTGTTATAATAAATTTAGAGGTGTTGAATGACATAGTCATCGGACTCTTCCCTACCCTTATTCCTTTTTTGGTGAAGATGATGCCCGACCTTAAGCTGCAGGTTGCTGAACTTCAGAAGCAGAAGCTGGATCTTGAGCATCGTCTTCAAGATGAACTTGTCAAGAAAAGCGGTAATTTGCGTGCACAGTCTTGTCGCGCGAGATAACCCAGGAGTAAACACAGTAAACAGTGGTCTATATTAAATGGTGGTGTATCTTACATTATCTACAATATCATACACTAGGAACAATATACATACACATACTAATACAGCAGGATCCAACACACCACAGTTACAGCAGGAAACAGAAGAGAGAGAACACAGCAGTGTTTTTACAAAGGCTCTTAAAGAGACCCAGACCCAGCTGGCTCTTAAAGGGACATAGACCCTGCTGAGTCATTCCCATCATTACATCATACATCTCACATTACACAAGCTGGTTAGCTGTTAAATCATTACCTTGACATTTGCAAAATAGGGAGAACATATTTTTGCCATGGATTTTCTACTCTGGTGAGACGAGAATAGGGTTGAGTGGTGTGCATAGGCTCAGTCGCGGTTTTAGTTTCTGGTATGCCCATCTAAGAGAAGCCAGAATAGTATCGTGCATGTCATGGCGTCATCACAGTCATGTCATGCATTATATAATGGTTCTCCTTCTACAATGATGTCATAATTGCATGGGACATTATTCCTGCCTCCCCCTTCCCTCCACTGCAGACACCCATGCTCCTGTGGGATGAAACTGGTCTGGAAAAAAGCTTTCTGGGAGAGCCACGATCTGTAAAAAAGGATTGATCTAGATAGATTGATTTCATATTGCTTGCCCTTCAAGATTTGCCAGGGCAGGAAAAAGGAGCCACTCAAAGTCTAGGAATCTACTTTAATGCTCTTAGGCAGAGGTCTTCAAACTTGACTCTTTTATGACTTGTGGACTTCAACTCCCAGAATTCCTCAGCCAGGCAATTCCACAAGTCATAAAAGAGCCAAGTTTGAAGACCCCTGCTCTTAGAGTTAGGAAATTCTGGGGGTTGAAGTCCACAAGTCTTAAAGTTGCCAAGTTTGGAGAAGCCCTGAAATAGAATCTTGGAAGCCTGCCAAAGACTCTGTCCACTTCAACGTCTACCTACCCCAATCAAGGTGTTGTTGTTTTGAGTTTCTTTCTCAGGTATCTTTTTCTGGGGTGTCTTTCCTGACATTCCACTGCACATACATTGAACATGCTCAATTTTGCATTTTTGTGCATTTTTACGCACACACAGAGAGTATGTAGGTATATGTGAGAGGCAGTTTGGTGCAACGGTGAAGCTGCTAGAGTGAGAAGGACCTTAGCCCCTTCACTATGATGACTTTGGGCCAATCCCTCCCTCTCCGCCCAAGAGCCAGAAGGTTGGTGGTAAAGGTCTTGACCTAAAAGAGGGAACCCCTGAGTTCAAGTCCTATTTAGACATGGGAACTGGTGAGTTTCTGTTGGATATTTTTTTAGCCCAAGAGGGGAAATCAAAACATTTCTATCTAGCAACCTTCATTGATCCAGATTATAGTCCATAACATTCAACAAAGAGGGCTTCATTCTGCGGTGAGTTGATTTGAGCTTATAATCACACACACACACACACACACACACAGAGAGAGAGAGAGAGAGAGAGAGAGAGAGAGAGAGAGAAGGAAGGAAAAGCATATTTCAAGAAAAAAGACTCCAGGTTTCTTAAACGGGCCCGGTTTCTCCTTTCACCTATCGTTAAAAAAAAAGAGAACAATTATTGGAAGGCTTTTTATTCTAGATAATCTTCATGTTTTATTAGGCTTTAAAACGCTGCCATCCATAAACTGCTGCCTAGTAACAGCCATTGGTGGATGATAGGCTGCACTTTAGAAAGTCTTAATTATTCATGTTCTGTGAAATTGTTTTCTCTGTTTAATGTGAAGTCGTATTATATATGGCGAATCTTGCTGCATCATTCATATTATGTATCTGGAGGGCCTGTCTGATGAACTTCTGGGTTATTTTTTCCTCTTTTGTATCTCCTTTGTTTTCCTGTATCGCTTCATTATTCTTCCTAGATCCCATTCAGCCTCTCTTTCTAGCATATAAAAATATGATTACTGTCATCATCATACTGTCATTAAAGATATTAAATTATAACGTGAGTTCACGGATTAAAATGCTTATCTTTATTGTTGAAGAGAAAATGGAAGACTGGACAGATCAAAACACAGATGAGGAGCGCTCACAAAAACAGTAAGCAGGCTTAAATCTGATTTTTTTTTTTTAATAATGATAATCTAGATTTATCTGGGCACCAAACTTTAGAAGCCGTAGTTTCGTAAAATGATTGGCCTAACCACAGTTTACTCTGTTAGTTATATGTTTTGGCTTCATAAACATTCTGAATTTTAACTAAGTGATATGGGGTTGAGTTTGTCCAACTTGGTAGCCTAAAATACGGTTGGCTGCCTCGTGTTCACTTGTGTTGTGCAAACACAGCCAGATTAAATGGAAAGGAAGACCTGGAGTGACTAATCATGTTGAAACTTATAAGAAATTGCCACTTATTTCAGAAAGGGTTTCTAAGTTTTGCAACTGACACTTTCATATAATAGCTTCTTACAAAGTGATCTTGCCTAACTGAGTGTTGCAAAAGATTTCATTTGCTGATTTCTGCAGAATGACCCCCCTCTTTATTTAAATAAAGAAGGGTGGGTGGAATGAATTTTGTTTTTCTGACCTGGGAATTTAAAAAATGAGCTTGAGATGCATGGAAAGTGGAACGTAGAATATTTTACAGGAAATCCTTGACTTAACAACGGTTCAGCATTATAACGTCCCGGTGCCATTTGATCACCATTTATCTCCTTCCCACCTATTTCCCAACCAGCAAAGTCAATGAGAAAACTCAGTTTCGCTTAATGACTGTAATGATTCACATAACAACCGTGAAATAAAGGGGGCAAAATTGGAAGCAACTCACTTATCAACCTCCTTGCTTAGCAACGGAGATGCTGGTCCCAAGTGTGGCTGTAAATTAAGGACTCCCTGTACAGCAAAAATGTTGTTTGTTGTTTGTTGCACAGGAGAAAAAAAAAGGTTCAAATGTATTTTATGCTTTTTAGAGCCTTGCCACTTCGAAAGGAAATGTCCCCTAAAGGAAAGACATTTCCAGAGTTTCAGAGGGACACTGACCATCTGGAGAAGCAGCCTGAAAGAGCAAATGGGACTGGAAGCAAAATATGGCAGGACGTCATGTATCTCACCATGGAAAATACAGTAAGGAAGGCCCAGAGGCTTGGAAACCTTTATAATAAACTGCTAAAAATTAAGCAAGTCCCCAATGCTGCTTTTTCCAAAAGGCAACTGGACTTTCTTTGTTGTTGTTGTTGTGTTTTGCTTTGAAGTAAACTGAAGAAACTTCTTGGAGGAAAAGTGAAACGTTTTCAAGAGAAAAAAAAACCCAAGAAAGTCCAGTTGCCTTTTGGAAAAAGCACCACGGGGACACGCATGACCTGGAGGATTGCGGATCTCCGTAGACAGGTCCCTCCGTCCTTCTCCTTCATTAGGAAAATTAGATACGAGAGATAACAAGCTGGTAAACTTGTTCATTTACATAGCTGTCATAAAAAAGTTCATTTACATTCACTGCATCCTTTTAAAAGATGGATTTAATTGACGAAATACCTATCGCCTTGAGATGAAGGCTTTCAAAACTTCAGCCTTTACTCCAGGGGTCTTCAAACTTGGCAACTTTTAAGAATTGTGGACTTCAACTCCCAGAAATAATAATAATAATAATGATGATGATGATGATGATGATAATGATGATGATGATGATGATGATAAAGTTGGAAGGGACCTTGGAGGTCATCTAGTCCAACCCCCTGCTCAGGCAGGAAACCCTATCCCATTTCAGACAAATGGCTGTCCAGTCTCTTCTTAAAAACTTCCAGTGTTGGAGCATTCACCGCTTCTGGAGGCAGGTAGTTCTATTGGTTAATTGTTCTAACTGTCAGGAAGTTTCTCCTTAGTTCTAGGTTGCTTCTCTCCTTGGTTAGCTTCCACCCATTGCTTCTTGTCCTGCCTTCAGGCGCTTTGGGGAATAGTTTGATTCCATCTTCCTCAGCCAGCTTTCCATGTCAGAAAGAAAGTGACTTTCTAATACTTGCTATTGGCTAGTAGCCAACCCAAATGTTGTCTACTAGGAAAAGATACACAGTTGGGGTATGCCCTTCCTGTAACTGACACAGCCTTTTTAAATGTGCATTTTTCTTCCTCAACCCTTTCCACATCCTAGGATCTAGAAGAAGAGCTGGATAAGAAAGACCGGTTGATAAAGAAGCTTCAGGATCAGATCAGAACCCTTAAAAAATCCATTGAGACAGGTAAGGATTTTTCGCACATAACACTTCGTATCTTAACATTCAGTTTTGGGACACAGGTCGAGTTTACTTTTTTTCTGGAAGTAACTACATTTTGATACTGAACAGGCAGTGAAGAATCTCCATCTTCGGTGCTAAGAGAATACATGGGAATGTTGCAATACAGAAAGGAGGACGAAGCAAAAATCGTTCAAAACCTGATCCTTGGTACGTCCGTAACCATTTGCGTTTCCGTTAAAGTAGGCCTAGGCAAACCCCAAGAAATCAATGTTATTAAAGTCTGTGGCCTGCGATCAGTCCTTACCGTTTTCCTCTTTTTTTCTTGTGGTTTACAAGGCTTCTGATATTGGTGTAGTGGGGAGGGGCTTCCTGTCTGTGTGTTTTTCTATAACTTCTCTATCAACTTTCATTCTTCAAGCTTAAACCTTGGAAGCCTCCAGAATCCTGAATTTCCTTATCCTTCTCTGATTTACCATCACTGTAAGTCGCAGCAGAAAAACAATCAGATTGTTACTGAGATCTTTTCCCTTCCTTCCTTCCTTCCTTCCTTCCTTCCTTCCTTCCTTCCTTCCTTCCTTCCTTCCTTCCTTCCTTCCTTCCTTCCTTCCTTCCTTCCTTCCTTCTTTCCTTCCCAATAGTACTTAGACTTATATACCACTTCACAGTGCTTTGCAGCCCCCTCTAAGCGGTTTACAGAGTCAGCTTATTGCCCCCAACAATCTGGGTCCTCATTTTACCGACCTTGGAAGGATGAAAGGCTGAGTCAACCTTGAGCCAGTCAGGATCGAACTCCTGGCAGTGGGCAAAATTAGCCTGCAATACTGCATTCTAAACACTGCGTCACCACGGCTCTTATTGATATCAGGTTTCCTTTCTCCTTCCCTCCTCCTTCCTTCCTTCCTTCCTTCCTTCCTTCCTTCCTTCCTTCCTTCCTTCCTTCCTTCCTTCCTTCCTTCCTTCCTTCCTTCCTTCCTTTCTCTCCTTCCTTCCTCCCTTCTTTCTCTCTCTCTCCCCCTCCCTCTCTCCCTCCCTCTTCCTTCCTACTTTCCTATCCTCTTTGTCTCCCTCCCTCCCTCCCTCCCTCCCTTCCTTCCTTCCTTCCTTCCTTCCTTCCCTCTCTCCCTAAATGGTGTACAACTTTGAGCAGCCTTAATCTAATGGTCCAGAGGCTGGTAGCTCAACAATATTTGGGTGAGCGGGTAGCACAGCTTTTCCAAATCTATCTCAAATACAACCTATCACGTGCTGAATGCTTCTTTATCTTTGTAGTGTAGAACCTGTGTCACAAACATGGACATTGAAACCGTCAGCCTCTTTGCCCATTAAATCTTAAATTTTTCTACTCGTGCAGATCTGAAACCCCGTGGAGTAGTAGTTAACATGATTCCTGGCCTGCCAGCTCATATCCTCTTCATGTGCGTAAGATACGCGGATTATTTGAATGACGACAGTATGCTGAAGTCGTTTATGAACATGGCAATCAGCGGCATCAAACAAGTCATTAAGGTAAGGATCACTTGAGTTTCCTTTTCAGAGGGCGCCCGTGGCAATTCTGTGAGAATGTTTACAAAACAGAAACCGCCAACGCTCAATCTAGGAAGGACGCAACAAGGCGTGCGTGGCTGCAGTGACAACTCAAGTCGGAGATTGTACAGGTAGTCCTCAACTTACGACCAAAATCGAGCCCATTGCTAAAAGCGAGACGTTTGTTAAATGAGTTTTCCCCCATTTTACAATCGTTCTTGCAACACTTATGAAGTGAATTGCTGTAGTTGTTAAGTAGTAACATAGTCGTTAAGTGAATTTGGCTTCCCCATTGACTTTGCTTGTCAGAAGGTCACAAAATGGGATCACATGACCCCCCCCGGGACACGGCAACCGTCATAAGTACATGCCGGTTGCCAAGCATGCAAATTTTGATCACAGGGATGCTGCAAAAGTTGCAAGTGTGAAAAATGGTTGTAAGTCTTTTTTTTTTTTAATACCGTTGTAACTTCGGTCACTAAATGAATGGCTGCAAGTCAAGGATTTCCCAAATTGTGATCATTTTCAACGCAATGGTCTGGTTCACATATATATCCAAAACAGATTTTACAAGCTAGAATTGCCAGGTCAGTGCATGGTGTTCAGCAAAATGATCTGCATTACGGCTCAGTTCAGGATGTGAAGGCAGACCTTGATTGGGTTCACTGTTTCACCAAACCGTGGCTTATATACAGATAGTCTCAACTTACAACCATAACTGGGACCAGGATTTCTGTTGCTAAGCAGGGCGGTTGTTAAGCGAGTTCCACATTTTTTTTAATTGGTGCACATAAAATATAAAATTAAAGAAAAGTATTTCATTATTTAGGAACATGCCGAAGACTTTGAGATGTTATCCTTCTGGCTTTCCAATACATGCCATTTTCTTAACTGTCTGAAACAGTACAGTGGGGAAGAGGTAAGTTTAACTTCATCCTAGGCTTGTCTTCATGAATGGCTTAATACAGGGGTCCCCAACCTCCGGGCTGTGGACCAGTACCGGGCCGTGGCATGCCAGCAACCGGTCCGCACAAACAAGCAAAGCCCCATCCGCGGGATGCAGGCAGCACACACAACCACATCCCTCCTCGGGTCCGCAGAAAAAACGTCTCCCCATGGAACCGGTCCCTGGTGCCCCAAAGGTTGGGGACCTCTGGCTTAATACACCATCCTAGCATTGTGCTGGTTGGCTGAAAAGAACTGCCTCCATCAGTTAGATCACCATTCTGTGCTCAGAGGACCATTCTGTGCTCAGAGCATTTTGCTAGCCAAGTGTCTTATCCCAATAAACTGGGTGCCAAGATTTTTCAAGCTGGTACTTCAGTCATGTTTGTCTCTGCCATGGGTGATATTTCCTTCCACTTAATGAGCTGAGGAAAAGGGGTAGGACCCCATGTTCTTACAGGCTCAGGTGTCACCTCTGATCACACCACAGAAGAGTTTTCCTGCCTTTTTTGCCTCTCCAAAGAGATTTATTTTTATGTTATGATTTTTTTTTTTTTTGCTTCTAAAATCTAACTGAGATAGGAAATTGTCAGTATAATCAGGACAAAGCAATTGTTTTCAGGGATGAGAACCATTTAAGGCCCCCTAAATTGTAGACTGGAGATTTTGCGGTACTATGTAAAGAAATTCTGGCTTTGCTTAATTTCTCCGAAGTGTAAGAAATGTAATGTTAATTTATGGTGGTACCCATCCTCTCTTTTCCTCTCTTAGCTATTTCTAGGTATTTGGAAATGTTTTAGAAATAATATATCGTAATGATTGAATTGCACAATTGGTGTTCACCAAAATGCACTTAAATTTAAGAATTCTACAGAAGAACAAAACAAAAACTCACCGTCCCTAATATTTTCCAATAAAATTAAATTGAATGGCTGGCTCTCTAATGTGTTTATATTCTATTGTCCTAGATCAGGGATCTTCAAACTTGGCCCTTTTATAACTTGTGGACTTCAACTCCCAGAATTCCTCAGCCAGGCACGCTGGCTGAGGAATTCTGGAATTCTGGAATTCTGGGAGTTGAAGTCCACAAGTCATAAAAGGGCCAAGTTTGAAGACCCCTGTCCTAGAGGCAAAAAATATGCACATGGATACTGTTGGCTAAGCTACCTTAAAAGCTTATGTGTAATTTGTTTGTGATCTTCATTGCCACATGTTGATAATGCTGCAATTGACTTTCAGGAATTCATGAAGCACAACACGCCGCAACAAAATAAGAACAATCTGATCCACTTTGATCTGTCCGAATATAGGCAGGTGCTTAGTGATCTTGCCATTCGTATATATCATCAGTTTATCGGTGTAATGGAGACCAGTATTCAGCCAATGATAGGTAAGGAGTTAGATCAACATTAGCCATCATAGATTTTATAAAGCCTCTCCTTATTTGAAACCCTATTGGGAAATTCGAGAGTTAGAGTTAGATTCTGAAACATTTAACTCAAATGTTTATGTGACTATGAACTGCTTGAGTGAATTCTGGTTCCTTCTTTGTTTCTTTAGGTGGGTGACGAATGTGGAGCCTTAAACTATGATTTTCTATTCATTGCCCCAGGATTCAATTCTCTGAGATTTTTTTTTCTAGTTTTACGGGCATAAAAATTGTGCTATTGCTCTGACAGGCTGAAATAGTGGCTATCGGTGACTGTATCCAATTAAGCTACTGAATCACTGATGGAATTTGAGAACAGAATACAATGCCCATGTATCTTCAAGCTGCTGTTTGAAGGGAAACGTTATGAATGACATGGTTGCAAGGGTGCAAGTCAGGTTACGCACACGATCAGGGTTTGTACAAGAGGCTGGCAAGAGCACCACTCCTGTTTTCAGATCTGTGATAATGCAAGGCAGTCCTTGACAAATGACCGCAATGAGTTTGCCCATTACAGTCGTCGGCCGTGACAGCTGCCCTAGGGATGGCCCGATTTTGCCACTGGTTTTGTGGTGGTCGTTAAGCCAATGCAGCTGTTGCAAAACGAATGCTATGGTCGTTAGGCAAACGTTTTGTGGGTTTGCCAAAACCGTTGTAAAAGGCGGTCACGTGACAGGACCCCAGCTGGAACTGGTGTGATTACTCCCTTTTTGTAGGCACGTAGCTTGTATCTTTGCATGGTCACTGAGAGGGTGATCATAAAGTCAAGGACCCACTTGTAATGATAACCCTAATATTTTAGCAGTCACGGAAAAGATTTTCTCGCATTTCCATGGTTCAGTTATTCCTGCCAAACATGGTAGCTCTTCCTTCCTTCCTTCCTTCCTTCCTTCCTTCCTTCCTTCCTTCCTTCCTTCCTTCCTTCCTTCCTTCCTTCCTTCCTTCCTTCCTTCCTTCCTTCCTTCCTTCCTTTCCTCTCCTCTCCTCTCCTCTCCTCTCCTCTCCTCTCCTTTCCTTTCCTTTCCTTTCCTTTCCTTTCCAAACTTCAGTTCACCACCTTATGTGATTGAGTGGGCTGTGTGACTGGCTCAAAGTCACCCAGTGAACCTCCATGACTGAGGAGGTTCTACACCTTAACCACTGCACCGCACTGTCAGACTCAGAGGTTCATAGGCAGTGCTCTCCTCTAGATCTTCACGGTTGTACCAAGCCAAAATCAGCAGCAACAGATTCTGACAGGGACTTGTTCTCAAAAACAAGTTCCTTATTCAAGAACTAAGTCTAGAGGCTTAGAAAATGCATATTTTGGTCATTAACTGAAAGTCACCTCTGAATTTGAATCCAACCGTCCCGTGTTGAATAATTTATTTACTGATCAAAAGATTGCATATGCTAGGGCAAATGGAGACGCTGTCAGTTTCAAAAAAACCTGCCTGGCTTTTATCTCCATTTTTAGCATCCATGAATGACAAGATGCTGAAAACCAGTTCCTGAGGAAGCAGCCTACTCTCTCTTTTTTTGTATGTGTGTAATCAGAATAAGGAGGATGATATTTAAAGAACGGGTAGCAGATTTCAACCCACCTTTGGTTTCCAAAGCTAAATGAATTCCTTATTTTTACTTCTTTTTTTTTTCTCTTTTGCTTGCTTCCTGTCATCTTTTACAGTGCCAGGAATGCTGGAATATGAAAGTCTTCAGGGGATTTCGGGCTTAAAACCCACTGGATTTCGGAAACGCTCTTCTAGCATCGATGACACGGATGCTTACACCATGACCTCCATCTTGCAACAGCTCAGCTATTTTTATACCACCCTGTGTCAGAACGGCTTAGACCCGGAGCTTTTAAAGCAGAGCGTGAGGCAGCTTTTCTTTCTGATCGGAGCAGTTACCCTGAACAGTCTGTTTCTTCGGAAAGACATGTGCTCTTGCAGAAAAGGAATGCAAATAAGGTAAACCTGCATTTTGGAGGGAAAAAAACAACAAATAATTAGAACTATAGATTCCTTACTTCGATTTAAGGAGAGGAAAAGGATCTCAAAAGCGACCAACAATTAAAAATACATTGGATTGGATAAGTAAGGTGGGGGCAACATGCTAAGCCGTGATAGGTGTCTTGCTCAACAAACAAAACGGTGCTCATGTGTCCCCAGGACCTGGCAGCTGTCATAAATGTGAGGACCGGTCATCAGTCATTGTTTTCACTGCCATCATAACTTTGGAGGGTCATTAAGCAGAAGTCAGGAATTAACGACTGTGTTCATACAACTTCAAGAGATGGTTGAAGAAACCACACACAAGAAGTTTATGCTCCATGCTAGGATTTGCAAGCAGCGTTGGCTGCATTCACGTAACACGCTACTACATACACAAGTTAAATCCGGTGGTAGTCCCGAGGATTTCAGCTCAGATACTGCCAAACATCTCCTAAAGTAGGGGTCCCCAACCCCCAGTCCGTGGACCAATACTGGGCTGTGGCATGCCAGCAACCGGTCCACACAAACAAGGAAAGCCCCATCCCCAGATTGCAGTCAGCACACAAAACCACGCACCGTTCGGTCTCTCTCCACCGAACCTGTCCCTGGTGCCCAAAAGATTGGGGACCTGTGTCCTAAAGGATATTTGAAATAAAAATGGCCATTTTCTGCTTCATCTCAGGTGCAACATCAGCTACCTGGAAGAATGGCTGAAGGAGAAGAACCTGCAGAGCAGTTCTGCAAAGGAGACATTGGAACCTCTTTCGCAAGCCGCCTGGCTTCTTCAGGTCAAAAAGATCACAGAGGAGGATGCCAAAGAGATCTCGGAGCATTGCGCGACCCTCTCGGCTATGCAGGTATTAAATTAATAAAGGAGGATATTTGTAGCTCAGGGTTGAAATGAGGGGCCCTTGGTGGGCTCTGAGCTTGGTGGTTTTCTTGCAGACATCACATTACCCAACTAGGCAACATCATCAGAGCTAGAAGGGAGTGTGGAGAGGAGGAAGCAGGAGGACTGTGGCGTCCTTGGTGCTCTCTGTGCTTGGTGGTTTTCTTGCAGACATCACATTACCCAACTAGGCAACATCATCAGTGCTAGAAGGACATCTTTGCATGTCAAACAGAGGGCAAATCCCACGCTAAACTTAAGAGAGCACCAAGGACTACTCAGGTATTGAATTCCTTCCTGGATCTGAGTGGTTAATTATTGACTTTGCTTATGGGACATGGGCACTGATTGCACTGTAATTGGCAATCACATGACCACAGGATGCCAAAACATAATTATGAACCAGTTGCCAAGCAATCAATTCAGGGTCATGTGATCCAGGGGGCCCTGATACGTAAGTCTGTCTTGTTCAGCACCCTTGTAACTTCAACTGGTCACGGAAAGACTGGGTGTTAAATGAGGACTACCTGTGTTTTGTTCTTTGATCTTCCCACCATCAGACTCTTCTCTGGCCTTCTTCTTTAGGGCCTCAAATTCAGTTTTACCTACTATGAATGTATCCTATTGTTTGGGAGTTGTATGGTATATTTGTATTAGTTTTATATTTTTGATATGGTCAAATAACTAAATGCATAAAGATTCTATTCTATTCTATTCTATTCTATTCTAATTTTTCTTTTCTTCTATTATTCTATTCTAATTCTATTCTATTCTATTCTATTCTATTCTAATTCTATTCTGTAATTATTCTATTCTGTTCTGTTATGTTCTGTTCTGTTCTATTCCATTCCATTCCATTCTATGTTCTGTTCTACTCTACTCTACTCTACTCTACTCTACTCTACTCTACTCTACTCTACTCTACTCTACTCTACTCTACTCTAGTGCAATTTTGTTTTCTTTTCAAACTGGAGTTTGCAAATCATAATTTCTTTTCATTCTCTCCACAGATAGTAAAAATCCTCAATTCCTACACTCCCATTGATGATTTTGAGAAAAGGATAGCTCCATCCTTTGTTCGTAAAGTCCAGGTATGATTTTTAAATGCAGTACTCTATTTTTCCCCTTCTATTTTTTTTGGTCCTTATTTTTAAATGCCAAAACATCTTGAGATCTCATCTGTTTGGAAAGCAGCGTGTCAATCAAGGATATAGATTAAAAAAAAATTTAAAACCTGCCATCGTGTAATAAACGGCTTTCTATAGGAGAATGTATCCTCATAAAACTTCCTAGACCCACATGTGCATTTGTTAATTTTCTCTTTGTTCTGATTTCAGGGAATGCTGAACAATAGGCAGAATTCCACACAACTGATGCTTGATACCAAATTCCTCTTTCAAGTGACATTTCCTTTTACACCTTCATCACATCCGCTGGAAATGATAGAAATACCCAGCAGTTTCAAACTTGGCTTCCTCACTAGAATATAGTTACAAGAACTAATGCATTATAAATTCTGTTCTGTCCCAGCCTACGTGAGTCTTTGTTATGCTCACAAGGAGGAACCCCTTTTCCAAGAAACAGGCAGGAACCGCAAGAAAAAAACAACCCCTTTCATTCTCACAGACCTGAGTCAATGTCCTTCGGCAACCAGCACCTCCCACACCTTCCCTTTTACAATTCAGCCAAGGCGTGGCTTCCCAATGCTTTCTCCTTTGCCTTTGGAGCTGCCCCATTGCATTCCTCTGTCCTACTCTCTTTTCTTGTGGGCGTTTTCGTGCATCTGGGATTTGTCCCAGCTGTTCTTCATCCCTGTCCAACTCAGACTCCCAGCACAGCTGTGTCTCAGCCTGAGCGCGAGTAGAGGGGCCAGGCTCCTCGTCCGACTGTGAGTCTTGGAGCTCCTCAGAGCCTTCTCTGACTCTGATGTCACTCCAGGCCCCTCCTCCTCCTCCTCTGGTTCCTCAGACTCAGCTGCCGGGTCCACTGGCTGGTGAGGAATCACAACAAATTCACTCTTTCCCAAAGAGCAAACGCAGACTGTTCAGAGATGCTTCCGTATCTCTGTAAATCTTCTGATAACGATACCTACTTTGCAGCACTGATGACATTACCTAGTTCGCTAATGGAATATCTGCAAGAAAACCACCAAGCTCAGAGACCACCAAGGACTCTTCTGTAAAGCTTTTTAAAAATGGGCATTAAGTCTGGGGAAGCAATATAGACTTCAAAAAGTAAGAAATGAAATACTGTATATTTTGTTTTCCTGCCTCAACCCTAGCAACGTTAAGGTATGTGGACTTCAACTCCCAGAATTCTGGCTGATGGGGGGAATTCTGGGAGTTGAAGTCCACACTTCTTAAAGTTGCTAAGTTTGAGAAACACTGCGCTAGATTCCTCCATATTATATTGAGACCGACCTAATTTTAATTTATATATTTATAAATTAAATTTATACATTTATAAATACTTCTATAATGAAGGATTTTTTTTTTCTGTAATGAAGGACTAATGAAGAGCTTATTTTAACCTATGGCATTTGAAACGCAGCTTATAGAATTCCACCACTGTAAATAGCCGGACGAAGATCATAAATTTTGTTGGATCTTTTGTGTGTGCATGGCATGTGTATAATGACAGACGGTGTCACAGATGAGAGTATTCCACTAGATAGCGTGTCAAGTCATTGCCAGACAGATAAGCTAACTTCCTACTTAGCTTTTTTTAGATCATCCCAAACTGGCTCAATGTGTATCTGTTACAACTTTCATCATTCAAAAAAAAAAAAATTAAAATTAAAAAAAAATCCTTTGTATATGACAGTGGCGGCAAGACCTTTAAATGCAAAAAGTAGAAAGATACATAATTCCCACAACTCAAATCAAATCAAATCAACCTTTATTGTCAAAGTGCAACATGTGTACAATGAGTTTGGCTGAGCCTCCCTTCGTGCACCCCCCCGACACAACTCACAGTGACAACAAACCCATCATCTTACTACACCAGTGTTTCTCAACCTTGACAATTTTAAGGCACGTGGACTTCAACTCCCAGAATTCCACAGCCAGCAATGCTGTGGAATTTATTGCACAACGCGCCAATCCCGCAAGTCTATCATATATGGAGTTATTTCTCATTCAGGAGTCTGATAGCCCATGGGTAGAAACAGTTCTTCAGCCTGTTGATGCGGCTGGCTATGCTTCTATATCTCCTACCCAATGGTAGGAGAGTAAAGAAGTGCCGACCAGGGTGTGAGTTGTCTCTGAGGATTTTCCTCACTCTTCTAAGAGTGGAATTTGAAATCAATGGAAATGGTACGGTAGAGATGGCAAAAGTGACTACTTTGGTAAAAGAGAAAAATAATCCAGTTTTGTTTTACAGTGGTACCTTGGTACTTATCCATAATTGGTTCTGGGAGGTGCAGTGAGTGCCAAAAATGATGAATACCAAATAAAATTTTCCCATAAGGAATGTAGTGAGTCACAAGGCAGCTGACACCAATGAAGTCCTAGCTTGTGCATTGAGTACCAAACAAACAACGAGTACCAGGACAAAATTTTCACATCAAAATGTATCAAGTACCAAATCTATTGAGTTTCAAAGCCGTTGAGTACCAAGGTACTCCTGTACGTGGAAACCATTTTGGGGCTTCTTGCCTGAGAAAAATAAAAATGAAGGTTTGATTTTAGGATTCAGTGTTAAGATTTGTTATGATTCCAGAAATATTGTGTATTATTATTCTTACTAGACATGTATACACATATACATGCATTTGTATATTTTTTTTCTTTCTGTTTAAACCGAAGAGTAAAGGGTGTTTGTGATATATAATTCTAAAGCTATTTGATTAATTTGTACACTTTTATATAATGTTTGTTTTTGTTTTAACTTAAGAGTAAGGAGTTACTTTATATTTGTATCTGTACTGAAGAAACTCTGAAGTCAGTCCCTGTTTTTTCTCGTCATTTTTTAACCTTTCCCCCCTTTTGATCTCCTCTCCCCTAATTTTTCCTTTTCTGTTGTTTTGTAATTTATCTTTTTTTGGGGGGGAAATTTAATAAAAGTTCTTTTTTAAAAAATAATTCTTTGAAGGTGAAAAAATAGCCGAGAGGTTTCCACCCTCAGCCTCCTTTTCATATCTAAGTTACAAACTTCTTCGCATGAACTGATGGTGTTAATCATTCCTGGTGAAACACGGATCTTAATTCAAGAGGTCCCAATTTCTCTCTTGGGTTCTCAGAAGGTTTTTTTTTTTCAAACCTTGGAGGATTTCAGGGGAAAAGATGCAAACACAGTACAGATCAGGGGTCTTCAAACTTGGTCCTTTTATGACTTGTGGACTTCAACTCCCAGAATTCCTCAGCCAGGCACGCGTGCCTGGCTGAGGAATTCTGGGAGTTGAAGTCCACAAGTCATAAAAGGACCAAGTTTGAAGACCCCTAGTATAGATCAACAGATATTTGCATGGGAACAGCCTCTTTGTGAGTTAAAAACCACATTCACCCATGTTGGCTAGATGAGGAATGGCGAACCTCCCACATGGCCAGTGTTGAGGGCATGGCAGAGGTTCAAAATCTGAAACTTGAGGCCAAAGAAAGGAACATATTCCAGCCCTATTGAACGATCCATTTCCTAGAATTTTCTTTAACTGTTTCAAACCGGTCTCTGGAACTTCAACCAGCATTACAAGATCGTTCTATATATATTACAGGGTTGGTAAATCCCTCTAAGCAGATTAAATCAGCCTTAAATTCTTCCGCCTGCATTTTAAATAGCCCACCGATTAGCTTGTTGCATTCCTAACACTTCAAGGTATTGCTGTGGGCGAGAAAAGGTAAGAAATACCCTTAGTGTTTTTGATTACAAATCTAAATTTATCTATAGAGTAATGCTGAAGTGTTTTTCAATAACATCTGTTTTGTTGTTGGTTGGGCTTGGTACCTTACTTCTCCTGGCAAGCCTTCTCAAAGTGACTTTAAATAAAAACATTACGTGGCAAGAATTGTAAAGGGGTTGCAAGAGGAAGAATTGAACGTCTAAGGTCCTCTAATGCCTATAAATAAAACCGATGTTTTCAAAGTCTTGTTTTACTTACAAGGCAGGTGTATTTGTACGCAGTAAATGAAAGCTGGGACATGACCATTGAAATAAAGACAAGGATAGAGAAAGCTCGAACAGCATTCTTCAAAATGAAAAAGGTCTTCTGCAGTCACGACATAAGCCTAAGACTGAAAATCAGGCTTATGGAGTAGAGAGTTGGTATCTGACAGAAGGCCACCTGAAGAGACTAGAAGCATTTGAAATGTGGATTTACAGGTGGCTGTTACGTAGAAGCTGGGTTGACAAGATCAGAAATGAGGTGATAAGCCGCCTGGGAAAGCCAAGGAAAATCATCAAAACAATTAAAAAACGAAAATTAGAATATTTCGGACATGTGATGCGACACCCAGAAAAACACGGCATACTCCATTTAATCCTCCAGGGAAAGATTGAAGGCAAACGAGGTCCAGGCAGAAGAAGAACATCGTGGCTTCAAAATCTAAGGGACTGGTTTGGACAAAACTCAGCAGCACTTTTTTGTGCGGCTGCTGATAAAAACAGGACCGCCAGCATGATCGCCAACGTCCGATAACGGATATGGCACAAGAAGAAGAAGAAATGGCTTTAATTATATTTAAGTTTTAATTGTGTAATGGATTTTTAAAAGTTGTATTTCTAATTGTTCTGCTGTACACCACCTAGGGCCACATTCATGAGGTGGGCGGTTATATACATTTGATAAATGAAATAAAAGTAGTGGGTTCACTTTCATTTCTCCTACTATAAATTCTTTAGTCTTTCTTGGGCATCAGCAGATGGCCGCTCGCCAGGCTAAGTTAAAAAATGGTGCACAGAAAGAAAGTGAAAAAAAAAGGAAAGAGAAAGGAAAAGTTATAGAGAGCTGCTTCCAATCTTCACAGAAATTATAAGTACATTTATATTTTACCTCTAAAATTACAACATAATTTTCTTCGTACCATAGTCTGTCCTTTCTAATCATCAAATCTCTCAATCACGTTTTTTTCTCTTTTTTCAGCAAAAAGTCTATAAAGGATTTCCAATCACTAATAAATTTAGTTATAGTCTCTGATCAACCAGCTTCCTGTTTTTTATCTTTCTTTTTCTTTCTTTCTTTCTTTCCTTCTTTCTTTTTCTTTCTTTTTAATAATAATAATAATAATAAAGTTGGAAGGGACCTTGGAGGTCATCTGTTCCAACCCCCTGCTCAGGCAGGTAACCCTATACCATATCGGACAAATGGCTGTCCAGTTTCTTCTTAAAAACCTCCAGTGTTGGAGCATTCACAGCTTCTGGAGGCAGGTTGTTCCACTGGTTAATTGTTCTAACTGTCAGGAAGTTTCTCCTTAGTTCGAGGTTGCTTCTCTCTTTGGTTAGTTTCCATCCGTTGCTTCTTGTCCTGCCTTCAGGCGCCTTGGAGAATAGCTTGACTCCCTCTTCTTTGGGGCAGCCCCTGAGATACTGGAACACTGCTATCATGTCCCCCCTCGTCCTTCTCTTCGTTAAACTAGACATACCCAATTCCAGCAGCTAGCTAGCTTGCTTTCTTTCTTTCTTTTTCTTTCTTTCTTTCTTTCTTTCTTTCTTTCTTTCTTTCTTTCTTTCTTTCTTTCTTTCTTTCCTATCTATCTATCTATCTATCTATCTATCTATCTATCTATCTATCTATCTATCTATCTATCTATCTATCTATCATCTATCTATTTAAAGTCACAAAGAAAGCTGTCCCTGTCACTTCCACTCTTCTCTCTTTCAGCTACCTGCAAGGATGTGTGACCAAACCTTTGCGCTCAATATTTTTGGGCCGTGCGACATTTGTAACAAAGAGAAAGTTCTCCAGCAAATATACTGCAAATCGGAGAAACGCAGCTGCTGTTCGTTCTGCATAAAACAGGTACGGCCTGCAACTGTTTGAAGGCTGTTTGGTGGGAATTCAGTGGATCTAGTGGGGTTCCCTTCTATTTTGGGTGCATCCGGAGACAAAAAAAATAAATGACCCAGCTCCACTCTATATCCAACTCCACATAGATCTTGTCCCCTCCATTAACTAGACTGCAAAAGTCATCATCCCTGGCTAACCAGTGAGGCATGATGTAGTTCTCCACATCTGGAGAATTGTTCCAGAGGGACCTTCTTTTCCTCTGCTATGAATCTTCTGGGAACTGAAATCAGGGGATACAGAGAGCAAGTTGGTTTGCAAACTTCAGAATTCTTCCTTTCTTTGAACTTGTATAAAACTTACTTCCTTCCTTCCTTCCTTCCTTCCTTCCTTCCTTCCTTCCTTCCTTCCTTCCTCCCCTTCCCCTTCCTTCCAGATTTCTTGAACAGCCTTTCCTGGAATTCCCCCTTGGCTCTGCCAGGAGTGCCTGGTTGGAGAAGATCCAGCCATTCCAGCCCGTCCCTCCCTAAGCCTTTATGGGGCAGCCTTCCCCAAATGGGTCCTCCCCTCCCACCCTTGGTCAGATGCCACCGGGGTTCCCTCAAATTGGCCAGCCTGCAGGGGAAGCCTGGAAAGCTGCCCCTTCCAGCTGGTGGCACCCCATCTACCTGACCTCTCCCTTTGCCCTGCTAGCAGAGTGGAGGATGGGAGTAGTACCAACAAAGGCGAATATTTGTAGCTCAGGGTTGACATGAGGGGCCCTTGGTGCTCTCTGAGCTTGCTTAGTTTTCTGGCAGAAGTTTCCTGACCCAAACTAGGTAACATCATCGGGACTAGAGTTTGTGGAGTGGAGGAGGAAAGCTACGGGGTCCTTGGTGCTCTCTGAGTTTGCTTAGTTTTCTTGCAGACATTTCAGGATCCATCTAGGCAATGTCATCAGCGCTAGAAGGGAGTGGGGTTTGTGGACAGGAGGCGGAGGAGGAGAGGTGTGGGGTCCTTGGTGCTCTCTGAGCTTGCTTAGTTTTCTTGCAGACATTTCATTATCCAAACTAGGTAACATTATCAGTGTTAGAAGGAAGAAGGGTGGGAGGTGGTGGAGGAGGAGAGGTGTGGGGTCCTTGGTGCTCTCTGAGCTTGCTTGTTTTCTTGCAGACGTTTCATTAGCCAAACTAGGTAACATCATCAGTGTTACGAGAGGGGTTTGTAGAGAAGAGGAGGAGGAGGAGGAGGAGGAAGGCTCTGGGGTCCTTGGTGCTCTCTGAGCTTGCTTAGTTTTCTTGCAGACGTTTCATTAGCCAAACTAGGTAACATCATCAGTGTTAGAAGGGAGAGGGGTTTGTGGAGAGGAGGTGGAGGAGGGCTCTGGGGTCCTTGGCGTTCTCTGAGCTTGCTTAGTTTTCTTGCAGACGTTTCCTGACCCAGGGTCGGGAGCTGTAGTCCTAGGGCGCATCTGGAGGGCGCAGACGCAGAGAAGGCTGCGCGGGGCTTCCACTCTTCCTCCATCAATCGGTGGATGCCGCCGCCGCCGCCGCTGCCGCGCGCTCCCGAGAGGGCTGCCCCGGCTCGGCGGGGGCGGAGGCTCCTCCTTCTCCCCCCTTCCTCCTTCCTCCCGTCCCCTCCCCTCCCCATCCTCCCCTCCCCATCCCCGCCTGGCTGGCTGGCTGGCTGGCTGGTTGACTGGCGCGCTCCTCTCTCTCCCCTTCTGGCCAAGATGGCAACCGAGGGGCTGCAGGAGAAGGAGAGCCTGGCCGTGCTCAAGACCGAGGCGGAGAGTCTCAAGGGCAAGCTGGAGGAGGAGAGGGCCAAGCTGCACGACGTGGAGCGTGAGTCGGGGCCGGGCCGGGCCGGGCCGGGCGGGCTGCGCCCCGGGCATCGCCGGAGGGAAGCAGGCGGGCAGGCAGCTGGGCGCCGCCTCTCCTGCAACCCCGGGCGGGGCGCAGCGGGAACCGGGTCCCTCCGGGGCAGCCCCGGGCGGGGAAGGGGCGCCGCCCCGGCCATGCCCCCCTCGCGGATGCCGGGCTGGCCGGCGTAAACAACGGGCTCCGCTGGGTGGAGACGCCGAAGAGATGCCCGGCCAAGCCCCAAAGCAGCGGCGGGCCAAGGGGGCATGGGAGGGGGCTCCCATGGGTCATGGGGGGGGATGAGGAAGAGAAGGGCCCCCTCCCTTCCTGCCTGCTTTTTGCCCCCCCCCCCCGGTCTCCTGCCCTTCTCCTCCCGCCGGCCAGAGAAATGGGGCTCCGGCGCCCTAGAAACGCTCCAGCCCTGCCTATTTGCAACCTGGCGCCCTCGAGATGGCCCGGAGCCCGGGCGGTCTGGGGGCGGCAGCTCATATATGGTTGGTGGGCAGCTAACTAGGTTTGGGCGAGGCTGGGCTTGCAAACTGCTGTTTCTTGGGGAGGGGGGGGAGTCGCCTTGCAATCAACCCTCCAAGCACCCCTGGATTTGGGGAGGGGGAGTTTGGAGCCTTGTTGTTTTTCCGCTCTGCAGAGACCAGGATCTGCCACCCAGTAAAAGAAAAAGCTTTGAACTTGGCTGGAGTTGTTAACGGTTGCCATGAATATGCTTGCATAATTCGAGGGTGGATGGGTGGGAATCATAATCTATTTGAATTATAATGTATTAAAAAGTTCATGCTGCCCAACTACAGCAATTCTGGACAACAGAATAACCATATCGGTTAGAAGGGACCTTGGAGGTCTTCTAGTCCAACCCCCTGCTCAAACAGGAAACCCTCTACCAGTGGTTCTCAACTTTTTCTTCCCCACAGACACCCCCCCCCTTTAAATATCTTTTGTGGCCACAGACCACCAAGACTTAACTCAAGATTTAAAGCACTGGACAGGATCCCTGTGATGACATCACACACATACACATGGGGTCCACGGACCACAGATTGAGAACCACTGTCCTGTACCATTTCAGACAAACGGAGGGCAAAAATAGATGAAATTGTGTCTCACTTCCTTCTGTAAGGACTACATGGGCTGTCATTCTATCACCACCGCAGTCCAGTGACAGGAACTAGGTTGAGCCGAGTGGACCTCCCTAGTCATCTTCCTCGACTCATCCCCTCCAGATGTGTCCAGCACCAACTGTCCAATCCTTAGCCAGCTGTGGCTGAGAGTTGACCAACATATCTGGAGGGTGTAGACCTGCAAAAGGCTGACAACTGACCTCACTAGGGTTGTTGGCGGTGCGAAAAATAGGAGGAGGAAAGGGTATTACATGCATTTGTAACCTTGAGTTATTTATAAAAACAATAAAGGCAGGATTTAAAAAAAAAAATCTTTAAAAATCCCAGAATTCCCTAGCTAGCATTTTGATTTCAATTCCCAGAATTCCCCAGTCATCTCAGAATTCCTCAGTATCACTGGGAACTCTGGGAATAGAAGTCCAGACATCCTCAAATTGCACTATTAGACTTTTTGACAAGGATTTTACAAAAAGTCCTTGGCCCTATAATAATAATAATAATAATAATAATAATAATAATAATAATAATAATAATAATAATAAAGTTGGAAGGGACCTTGGAGGTCATCTAGTCCAACCCCCTGCTCAGGCAGGAAACCCTATACCATTTCAGACAAATGGCCTCGGAGTCTGAATCTAAAGCTGCCTTACTTGCTTTTCTCAGCCAATGCATTTTATTTTCCTTGGGTTGTTAAACTTTTCAGATGCATGGACCAGTTTGAGGACTCATATCGAGTGCAGGGCATTCCAGCCAAAAGGGGGGGGGGAGGCTTAAGAGAAGTTTATTCCTGTCCCCTTTGTTGTGTCCATTTTTCTTTCCCAGTGAAATAAATGCATTCCACTGATATTTTTTTATCTTCCAAGGAACTCTGACATTTTTAGAGTCTTTGGCCTTGAACAATGGGGTCAAAACCCACCGGGTCCTCCAAGGCTTGGTGAACCTGTTTCCCAGAGTAGAAAAGTAGGGGATGCTTTAAAAATTCCCGACTCCTTCACCAATATTTGGCTTTCTAGCAGACGGGAATCAGCTTTGCATGCCTGCAAGAGAGAGACCTATTTCTGTTCTTCCAAAAATATAAAGAGAAAGCTTCTTTGGGATGCTAGCGGTTGCTTTTTGAACGGCTAATCCATCAACGGGAGGATTAAAGAGGCAGAAATGGGTTGCCTGAATGATAGCCAAATAAGTCATAAGGCACCGGCTCGTCAGTACTGGGTTCAGGAGTCCTGCCAAAGAAACAACCCTGCCAGCAAAAGACAGAGGCCAGTTGTGGGAGTTCAAAGCCTGTTTGGCCCATAAGTGCTCCATTTGTGCAAAAGAGGAATCTGTCCTGGAACTTGTCAAGGATGCGCTGGGAGCAAAACCAGCCTGCTTGCAAAAAAAAAAATAAAATCTGAATTCAGCTTTTTTTTTTTTTTTAACTGGCCCTCTCGTTTGGAAGCGTTTTTGGAAAGCAGAGTGAAATTTTCCGACTGGCTTTTGAAGCTGTCTGTCAAGTGCCTGTGTGAATGGCCGTTGCTTCTTTAACTGCAGTTTTAAGAAGGTTTGATGTGGTTTTAATGGGGCTCTTTTTTTTAGGATGAGAATTGATGCTTTTTAAAGAAGCTTATTCTCTTCCTAGTACAGAGGATAGCTCCTAAAAGACAGCATTTTACCAGTAGTAGTAGTAATAATAATAATAATAATAATAATAATAATAATAATAATAATAATAATAATAATAAAGTTGGAAGGGACCTTGGAGGTCATCTAGTCCAACCCCCTGCTTAGGCAGGAAACCCTATCCCATTTCAGACAAATGGCTGTCCAGTCTCTTCTTTAAAACTTCCAGTGATGGAGCATTCACCACTTCTGGAGGCAGGTTGTTCCACTGGTTAATTGTTCTAATTGTCAGGAAGTTTCTCCTTAGTTCTAGGTTGCTTCTCTCCTTGATTAGTTTCCACCCGTTGTTCCTTGTCCTGCCTTCAGGCGCCTTGGAGAATAGCTTGACTCCCTCTTCTTTGGGGCAGCCCCTGAGATATTGGAATACTGCTATCATGTCCCCCCTCGTCCTTCCCTTCATTAAACTAGACATAAATATGGCTGTATTGGTTTAGGACAGGGGTCTCCAAACTTGGCAGCTTTAAGATCTGTGGACTTCAACTCCCAGAATTATTCTCCTAAACCAGACCTGTGGACTTTAACTCCCAGAATTCCCCAGCCAGCATGGCTGGGAGTTGAACTCCACAAGTCTTAAAGTTGCCAAGTTTGGAGACCCCTAGTTTAGGAGAATTAATGGTGCAACATAAAAGGACCAGCCGTATCCAGAATTCCAACGAGGTTGATTGCCCAACTTGATGAAGAGAGTTGTAGAATTTGAAAAATTGGACACGGTGGGATTTTGTTGGACCTAATAAAAGAATTCTCCAAAGGTCTGTAATAAGTAAATAAAAATCTACTTTCTGAAAGGCAACGGGCATAAAAGATCCCAGAAATCCTTTAAGTCCTTTCCCCTCAAATTTGCAGTATTCCTCTGCACAGCGGGACTGGTAGACCATGTCTTCTGCTTTTATAAGAGAGCAAGTCCACATACAACACGAGAAATGCGCAAAGGATCTCACAGATAATTGAAAGCATCTCCCAAAAGTTTAGTTTTAAATTAACACAAAAAAGAGAAAGAAGGAACGAAGGGAAAAAAAGATGTCCACTTCATTAACAACTCTGTGGGTGACTCGCAGCTACCATCGTCGTTCCTCTATCCACCCTACTTCACAGTAGGAAAGGTGAGAGAACAATCATGTGGGCCAACCTGAGCCTCTTTTAGATGAACGTGTGAATAAATAAAATTGAATAGTGCTTCTACTTCTAGAGGTTGGAAATTGCAAGAAAACAACCCTTGCAGAATTCCACGTTTGCTTAGAAATAAGTTTGTTCTTGTTCTCTGGTGCTGCGGCCAATACATGTTGAGTTGATGATCAATGGTAGGCAGCTAGGTACTTCATTCCTGGTTAGATTTCCATAATTCCCAGTCAAAGGTCATTCTGGCTAGAGCAGGGGTAGGCAACCTTGGCTCTTTTATGACTTGTGGACTTCAATTCCCAGAATTCCTGAGCCAGCATGGCTCAGCTTGGAAACCTCTCCCTTTTCCCTCAGCTTGCCTGGCTCAGGAATTCTGGGAGTTGAAGTCCACGAGTCACAAAAGAGCCAAGGTTGCCTCCCCCTGGGCTAGAGATTAAGAATCCTAAAGTCCAAACATACCTAGAGAATATCAGGTGGGGGGGGAATTGTTTTTCACTTGATCCAATTACTTTTCAGTGCAGTTGTGGTTCTAAAGGTGGAAATCAAAGACCGGGTCTTTGAATAGGTGAGGTTATCCATCTTTTTTGGTCCTTGCTCTGGATGCAAACAGGCCCACTTCATTTCCCTGGGTTCACACTGCTTCCCCAGGACTTCTGCTAATCCCCTTCTTAGCTTGGATTTCTTGCATGGGATCCTGATTTGGGCCTGCTTCAAGTGGTGGCTCTGGGGTCAATGCCGCTGTGAATTTCTCGTAGTGCACCAGGTGGCGGAGCGCGTGGAGGCTTTGGGACAGTTTGTGATGAAAACACGGAGGACCCTGAAAGGCCATGGGAATAAAGTCCTCTGTATGGATTGGTGCAAGGACAAAAGAAGAATTGTCAGCTCATCCCAGGTAACAGGAGTTTTTATTTGTTTATATTGTCTTTTCAGCTTCTTTCGAGACTGTGGCAGCTTGAAGCTGTGTGGGCTTCTCAACAACTCCCAGCATACATCTTCAAGTTTCCAAGGTTGAGAAACACCTAGTCTAGACCAGGCGTAGGCAACCTTGGCTCTTTTATGACTCGTGGACTTCAACTCCCAGAATTCCTGAGCCAGCCATGCTGAGGGGAAAGGGAGAGGTTTCCAAGCTGAGCCATGCTGGCTCAGGAATTCTGGGAGTTGAAGTCCACGTGTCATAAAAGAGCCAAGGTTGCCTACCCCTGGTCTAGACCAATGCTTCTCAGCCTTTTGTATCTTCTGTCTCACCCATCCTCTCTGTCAAAGAATTGACGTTCCAGCAGAATAGAAACCAAGTACCCTTTTTTTCCTAAGAAGGACATGTATGTCTACAATCAGTTCATTATTATCTCTATTGTTCAGGGTGAATACATGCTATAGAATACGTTTTATCATGCTCTCCAGGGTTGATGCTACAGCAAGACTCCTTGTCATAAGCGCAAAAGCTGAAACAAAGGGAACCTGGAGGTCTTAAGTCATGCTTTGTCTAGACTCTAGAGCCAACAGCCTAACAAGGACCAGTTAGTCTGATTGTGATGGAGGTGAAAATCTCCCTGAGGTTCTCCCTTTGGATGGAGAAATGCTTGGCCAGTTGAGATGTCCATCTAGATAAGCATGGTTTGCTCTGGGCTGGAACTGGATCCTGTTTCTGGCCTCACAGCTGAGTAGGAGTAGGAATAAAAAGGTTCACGGTGATTAAGAATAGCATGGGAAGCTCCAAAGAAAAACCATTGGTGGTGGCCAACCAAAGCCCACTTGATGTACACCAGGGGTCACTCATGAGTCATGGCGACATCATGGGATAACAATGCCACCTTCCTTGACTGCCACTAAGATCAGATTGATTAAGGCAGAATATCTAGGCTGACTTCATGGTGATATCTCAAAAGGGTTTACTTTTGTCTAGACTTGATGTATCTTTGGAAAGTTGACACACTATCGGTTTAATTAAGTCATGTCTCCTCTGCCTCATAAACTCCTGTAATTATAGGCAGAAGGTGTAAGCAGAATTCATAGTGGACTCAATTGCGGTGTCGCTTCAAAATAAATTCACACGTTTCAGAGTGTTTAATTTTTCCTTCTTTAGGATGGGAAGGTGATTGTTTGGGATGCCTTCACCACCAATAAGGTGAGTTGCTTTACAACATCAAGATGGTGTACACAGTCTGAAGGATCTGTTTGATGGGGGAGACGGGAGAAAAAGCGCATCCTATTTTGTCTTTCATTGCATTGATGCGTAAGGATGAAGATCCCAAATTTTGGCTAGGGCCTAATGATATCCACCAAATTTGTGGTTGGTATTGTAGGAATTGGCTGTGTTTTGCCCTGGGGTCTTTTCTTTTAACATCTCAGTGAGTTTTCCAGATCAGAGTCCCTTGTCCAGTGGCAAGGCTAGGTCAAATGTTGGCTTAGGACAGTGGTGGCTAACCTTTTAGAGACCGAGTGCCCAAACTGCAATTCGAAACCCACTTATGCATCGCCGGGTGCCAGGTGCATGGCCACCGAGTGGGCATGGCTATGGTGGTCATGGCAGCATGGGTGGGTGTGGCACATGTGCAGCTTTGTGGAGAGCTGTGCATGCGTGGAGAGGAGGAGGGAGCAGCTCTGCCCAGCAAAGGCTTGCGTGCCACCAGAGACGGCTCCGCGTGCCGCCTGTGGCACGCATGCCATAGGTTCACCACCACGGGCTTAGGAGTAGCAAAGAATGCTTTGTATTTCAGGAGCACGCGGTGACAATGCCATGCACATGGGTGATGGCGTGTGCATATGCTCCATCTGGATGCGCCATTGCATGTGGGTAAGCAGAAGCCTCTTTAACATGAGATATTTGAAAACCAGTGTTTTGATCATGACAAATGATGCTATCTCTTCTCTTAAACCGATTGGTTCCAAAATGGAATTTTTTTTAATATTGGCTGGATTTTAATATTGGTTGTAAGAGAAATGGGTTGGCTGCATGAATATATTAATGCACATTAATAGTTTTATCTTGCCTCTATGGGCACTATCTGAAAACGTCAAAATAACGTATATACCCTAATGGAATGGTGTAAACCCCCTCCTTCGGTAAAATAACCAAGCCCAAATAAAAAACAGGTAGAAGAACAAGCAGGAGGAGACCCATCATCATTAAGTTTCAAAAGCTTGCCTGAATACGATTATATTCACAATTACATTCAGGCAGACTTCAAACGAGATCTGGGAAATGAATGGGCCAGACCCACCTCTGGAGATACCGTATACCAGGGCTATCACTTAGAAGATCTGTTTTTCTTTTATATTTAGTTACAGTGGTACCTTGGTACTCGTTGTTAATTGTTTTTGGGAAGCACAACGAGTACTAAAAATAAGTTCCAAACTAACCGTGTGACTTAACCCGTGACCCTTTGTTTTGGCCAGAAAGGGTAGCGAGCGATGAGCCAGCCAGTGCTGACAACTTCTAGCTTGTGCGTTGAGTACCAAACAAACAAGTTCTGGGACAAAATGTTTATGTCAAAATGCGTTGAGTCCCTAATTTGATGACTTTCAGAGCATCAAGTACCAAGGTACCACGGTATTTAGAAGTCACCTTTCCAGCAGTTGACCCTCAAGAGAACTTTCAGCAAATGTAATGCAATGATTACCAGTTAATTAAACAATATTTACAAACAGAGTAGGAGGCCTCTAGAACAGGGGTCCTCAACCTTGGCAACTTTAAGACTTGTGGACTTCAACTCCCAGAATTCCTCAGCAAAGCTGGCTGAGGAATTCTGGGAGTTGAAGTCCACAAGTCTTAAAGTTGCAAAGGTTGAGGACCCCTGTTCTAGAAGGACCTCTCATGATGCGTCTTCTGAAGACTTCTTCGGGAAATGAGATAATGGAGGAGATGACTCTCCATATCTTACATCTCAGATTGTTCAGGAATTTGAAGTTCCAGTCTCCAACTTTCAATTTAGTCCAGAATAAATTGATAATCCAGGAGCTTTGAGGGGTTCAAGGTTGCAGGTCCCATATAACTAGCATTGTTCAGATACACCAGCAAGATTAAATAGGTTGGTTTTATTACCCAGCCTGAAAAGGGGGTGGTCCAGCTGATTATTCAAAATACTGAGCTATATTTTGGAAAAGACTCTTTTGTGCAGTGGGGGGAACTAGGACACTTGCTACCATGGACAACTTTCTCAAAGAGATCCTGGGCAGAATACTCTGGTGATATTTTCAAAAAAGAATTTCCTTCTCTTTTTTTTTACTCCTGTTTTTAATCTAGTGGTCTGGATAACAAATGCTCTGTATACCCTCTGACCTTTGAAAAAAACGAGAACATGGCCGCTAAGAAGAAATCGGTCGCTATGCATACTAACTACTTGTCAGCTTGCAGTTTCACTAATTCTGACATGCAGGCAAGTACATCCAACCTGCCGTTCGTGGTTACTCTTTAAATTGGAAAAAAAGGTTTTGTAGTTTAGAGTGAGCGTGGTTTTCCTCAATCCCTGTAAAGACGCTCGTTTGTTTCCTTTGGGGTAGAAATGGCTAAAATATTCTTTATGCTTCATAGAGAAAAATCAGAGTCACCCCTTTCTTGTCCCACAGAACTGAAGTCCAACTAATAAGCGCACCTATTAGGCAGCATACTAAAAAGCAGAGACATCACCCTGCCAACAAAAGTGTGTATAGTCAGGGCCATGGTTTTCCCAGTTGCAATGTATGGCTGTGAAAGTTGGAGCATAAGAAAGGCTGAGCGCCAAAGAATTGAGGCCTTTGAGCTATGGTGCTGGAGAAGACTCCTGAGAGTCCCCTGGACTGCAAGGCGATCAAACCGGTCAGTCCTAGAGGAGATCAACCCCGACTGCTCTTTAGAAGGCCAGATCCTGAAGTTGAAACTCAAGTACTTTGGCCACCTAATGAGAAGGAAGGACTCACTGGAGAAGAGCCTAATGCTGGGAAAGATGGAGGGCAATAGAAGAAGGGGATGACAGAGGATGAGGTGGCTGGATGGAGTCACTGAAGCAGTAGGCGTGAGCTTAAATGGACTCCAGAAGATGGTAGAGGACAGGAAGGCCTGGAGGAACGTTGTCCATGGGGTTGCGATGGGTCGGACACAACTTCGCAGCTAACAACAATATCCTTCCCCCCCCCAATAAAAAAATATGGAAATGCAAATTGCAAACTTTGGAAATTCCCCCACTCAATTTGTGGATAGAAAAGTTGGCTGATGGTTTCTCCATAGTTCTTCAGGAAGAGAGGTTCTCCAGCAATTTCTCAAGACAGAATGTTGGAGGTCATTCTACTGCTGGAGAACCCCAGTGAGAAGTGTCTCTGGAGACTCTCGGTCATCCAAGTCATGGCTTGTCCCAAGGGTGCTTTTTCAAGAGGCAACTGGACTTTGTTTTTGTTTGAAGACATCTTGCTTCTCATCAGAGGAGCGTCTTCCGTTCTGAACTGAAACGTCTTCAGGGAAAAACAGAGAAATTCCAGTTGCCTCTTGGAAAAGCACCTTTGAGACAACCCCATGAGAAGATTCTCATATTTGTCTCCTCTTGGGACTGAATGAAACCAGGGAAGGCAACGGACCAAGGAAGAAACGATGGTAGGAGGATGTTCATATAACCTCCTCCCCCGTTTTCTTGCTAAATTCAGTGATGCTCCACTTAACATTCTCTTTTTCTCAGAAAGAAATGCCCAAGGTGCTTTTGGTGCAAAATTGAGCACAGTGTTAGATTTCTTTCAGAGTGCTAGCGAAATATCAGCTTGAGCGGAGTCTATTCTGGGATGTGAGAGGCTTCAGAGGAAATTGCTATTTCCCACTCCGCTGTTTCCAGGAATAAGCCCAAGATGACGGTGCAAGTCTATTGCCATGGAAACCGGCATCACCCATCTACCTGGGGTGCTCTTGGTATATCAAACTGTAGCCTTGAGAGAGAGGCGGCTGGTGGAAGAATTAAAACAAATGCAATGCAGCATCAGGACACTGTAAATAGTATGAATCCCAACCTTACTTTTGGAGGTGTTTTAGGAAGTGGCCTATAAGCAACGAGGACCCACTGAAAAGAAAGTTTTGGATAAAAAGGCCTCCAGGCAACCTCGGCTCTTTTATGACTCATGGACTTCAACTCCCAGAATTCCTCAGTCAGCATAGCTGACTGAGGAATTCTGGGAAGTTGAAGTCCATGAGTCCATGAGTCATAAAAGAGCCGAGGTTGCCTACCCCTGGTCTACACATTGGCCTCTTTCATCAGCGAAATTCCTATATAATGGATGGAACTTGCTCTGATTTGCTGCTCCCATTTCAAACAGGAATTGTATCCCATTGCTTCTTAAATCAATTGTCAGCATGCAGCCCCATTACGGCAGATAAAGCTCTTACATATCTGAGTTTGATTTAATCCCAGTGTTGACTGCACAGACGGGGGAACAAAAGACCAAAACACTCTTTGTATTTTGTTAACACTGATACAGGTTGCTCTCCGAATTCATGAAGACCTAGCCCTTGGTAGATTTGCCACCCCCCCCCACTCCCCACAGGATTTTCTGATGTATTTTGTCAGGAAATATAGATAGGGCGGGCTGAAAAAGTCAGCACCCTCCTAAGCATACCGATGCGCTCCAAATCCGTTGGCGATGTCTGTTTTTCTCTCTGAATTCATGGAGACCTAACCCTAAATTCAAATGGGGGTTTGTCCCCCAATGGGATTTTCCCATGTATTTTACCAGGAAACGTAGATAGGATCCCCTCCTGAACATACCGATGGGTTACAAATGCGTTTTGCTCTCTGAGTTCATGGAGACCTGATTCTCCTTTTGAAGGATGATAGAGCTTAAATGGACTCCAGAAGATGGTAGAGGACAGGAAGGCCTGGAGGAACGTTGTTCATGGGGTCGCGATGGGTCGGACACGACTTCACAACTAACAACAACAACCCTCTCTTAACTCCACTCCCAGGCTCTGGCTCTTATTCCTCTACAGTTGAAGACTAAAGATTTAGTAAATCAATTAATTTAGGAGATTTACAGTCCTTTCATATGAATCAAAAGACTGTGTGATGGGGGTTTGGTGAATGAAGAAGCCAAGGGAATGCATGATTTGATGCAAGTTACTTGAATGGCCTCTGGTTTTCTTTTTTTCCTTCTCCCCTCCCCCACCCCCCAAAGATCTTGACTGCAAGTGGTGATGGTACCTGTGCCCTCTGGGACGTTGAAAGTGGGCAGCTTCTACAGAGTTTCCACGGACATGGGGCAGATGTCTTGTGCCTGGATCTTGCTCCTTCGGAAACAGGGAACACATTTGTGTCGGGGGTAAAGTAGGCTTATTTTTTTATGCAGGCTGGGGATCAAAGGGGTCTAGGTTTCACTTAGTGACCACTTTGCTTAACAACTAAGTTCCTGATCCCAAATTTGGTTGCTAAACAAGGAGTCTCCTTACCGCTGCTCTTAAAGGCTCATGAACTGGGCGAGAGCATGAAGCAGATGTTAAGATGCTGTACAAAAAAGATTTCCAACAAATAACATCTTTTCGTCTGTTGTGCATTTTGTCATCTCAATTTTTTCCTCCTTGGGGATGGCAGTAGAGCTTCTTATTATATGTACTTTGTTCTTGTTGTTGTTTGTTTAGGGATGTGATAAAAAAGCAATGATCTGGGACATGCGGACCGGGCAGTGCATTCAGTCCTTCGAAACCCATGAGTCGGATATTAATGGTGTCAGGTGACAATCCTATTTTGAAAGGGTGTCTTGGGGCCTATTGACAAGAAAGGCTTTGTGGGTGGAGGGCAGTAGAGGGAGGGGGTGATGGGTTGGGCCTCTTGTGGCATCTCTTGGTCGCTCTACCATCCTCTGGACCCAACATGAAGAACTGTTGGGAAACGCCCAGCCAGGCAAAGAGGAGGGATCAAGCGGGGAAGTAGCCTTGAGTCATTGCACTGTCACAAGAGACATAGGGCGCTGACCTCTTTTAAGTTCCATGGGACCATAATTGTTTGTTCCCAAGAGAAGGCAAGCAGTCTGGGGAGATTTCTGTACTATGGGT
The DNA here is from genome assembly GCF_001527695.2 of Protobothrops mucrosquamatus. Lineage (NCBI taxonomy): Eukaryota > Metazoa > Chordata > Lepidosauria > Squamata > Viperidae > Protobothrops > Protobothrops mucrosquamatus. The sequence goes on along the minus strand of NW_015388075.1, from coordinate 221,230 downwards.
AGAACACAATAAAGTAGTCAACTTGAACCTTTCACCTGGGGATCTGGTTGCTAGCTCCTGACAAGGACTGATCCAAATGATCTTGGTTTGCCGACTGTTGGTGAAAATCTGGATGTGAGTCAATACAAGAATCTCCCTTACCCAAACCATGTGGTCAGGGCCATCGCCTGGTGAGATCAAGGGAAAGTCCAAGGGCTCAGTTGTGTTTTGCAAGGATTCCCAAATATTGCTTCAAAAGTGTGCTGACCTCTTTTTCTTCCTCTTTGTGAAGATACTACCCAAGTGGAGACGCCTTTGCCTCTGGCTCAGATGATGCCACAGTATGTAGCATTATTTAATTTTGAGAGACACATGCCTTTCCCATGAATGAAGGCTGGGACCTAGATAGAGCCCCAGTGACTTATTGGGTGCAGCTTGTGAGTGACTGATTAAGTGCCATGAAGTGGCTATCAACTCTTAGCTACCATGTGTAAGACCATTTGTTGTCCCTCCAATGTGGGTTGAGAAGAGATGTTTGGTGGTGTTCAGAGAAATAACTTGTAGTTTGGGATGTTTGGTCGACTGGAATCCACACACATCCCAATGAAAGATCTAAAAGATCTCAAGAGTTGGGAGGGCACAGATGGGTTCCTATCAAGCCACACATTCTCATTAGTTGTGTATTACCCATCATTGCCAGTAGAGAAGAGAAGAACTAGTAGCCAGTCCTGTAAATAGTGTGAGACTCCCAATTCCTATCAACCTCAACCAAGCCAGCCAGTAGTTGGGAAAGATGAGAGTGTAAATTCCAGATCCTTTGAAGGACTTGAGATCTCATGTCTCTGTCTGACACCCAGTTCTTAGGTCAATGAATGTTCTTCTAAAATTTTCCCATTACCACCCCATGGATCTATAAGATCTAGACTTAAGGACGGACAGTCTTTGACTTGCAGATGTTGCTCTTACAACTTCCAGCATCCCCTTCTTACATTGGCTAAGACTTCTGGGAATTTAGTTCAAGATACAACGCATATGGTTATTTTCTTGGCCAGCTTACTTAAGGGATGCCGAATTTCTCTATCTCTGTCCTTGTTGAATCTCAACCAGGAAGACCTGAGTTTAAGATTCCTTTTTAGCCCTGAAATTTCTCCAGATCTTTTCATCCTCACTGCTCTTGCAGGGTTAATAAGGAATAATCCACACATATTTTGCCCTGGACTCCTGGAGGAAGCGAGACAAATCAATAAGCCAAAGAAATATCCTAAACAAATGAGTTGAGTGTAATCTCTACGAGCCAAACCACAGCTTTGGAATTTATGTGGGAGGAAAAAAAATTACAATGAGGTAGAAGAAGGATGGAATGTTATTGGAAGCTTATTTTAAATGTTATTTATTGGTTTGTTTCGGACATCCTGCCCCCATCTTTCCATGCCAAAAGATTATTCCAAGGTGGCGTAAAAATGCTGTCGCAAACAAAAATAAGCTAAAATAATAATCTCCCAAAGCAGCCAAGAAATCTTTAGTGAATGTGACTCAGGCAGTTGAATAGGGAAAAGGGGCCTTTGAAATAAATGCATCCTTGTACTTTCTAAAAGAAGATGTATTTTCTTGGGAAGCCACTTCATAATTTACCTGGTCAACCAAAAAGGTCAAGATGGGCTTTGATAAGGCAATCCATTAGTTGAGGTACCAAATGCTAGGTTTTCACAGCCCAGAATGTGCTTCCAACGCCAGTTTCTAATTTCAATTTCTCTTGGGCAACTTCCAGATGTGTGGCCTTCCGTTCCCAGAATTCCTTGGGCAGCGTGGCCATACATGAGAATTCTGGAGGTTGAGATCCCAACAGCTTGAAGAAAGACAGCTTAGGAAAGGTGACCCTAGAATGATCAAAGAAACTCATGGAATCCATGGGAGTTAAAACCCAGCGCATCTGGGCAACATTGAAGTAACTTATCGGTGCATAGGGCACAGTAATTCAGGTTTATGTAGGTTTGCTGGCATAGCTAAGATGAGCGGCGTGTTGGCTTAGTGGTGAAGACGCTCACCTCCCACTCAGAAGGTTGAGAGTTCAATCCTAGGTAGCGGCAGATGTTTCTCTCCTAGGGTACAAAGAAAATAACTGCTGCTGCATACTCCACGTGGTGTCAGGAAGGGCCTCAGGCCACTAAGTGCTCAGCTCCATCCAGTTGCCCTGAATTTACCCCTAATTATGGCATTACAGGGCCGTAAAGGAGTTTTACTGGCGTGGCCAGAATCTTGTGTATGATCATATCATTTAAAAATGCTCTAGATAATGAATTTTCTTTTTTTTCTTCCCTTCTTGAGTGCCGTTTATATGACCTCCGAGCGGACAGAGAGGTGGCTATTTATTCCAAAGAAAGCATCATCTTTGGGGCGTCCAGTGTGGATTTTTCTCTTAGTGGTGAGACGTGAACCCTGATGTATTTTCTTTGCTCGCGGAACTAACCAGGGGAAGAATTAAGGGTGGTCTTCCTCCAGTTTAGTTTGGCATAGATAGCAGCGAAGCAATTCCATCGGTGAAGTTAAACCCTTCCAGACCTTGAGATTTAAAACAGTTGCTCCTGGAGTTAGTCCTTCAACTCTAGGTGTGTTTCGGCTCTCTCAGTTAGAAAAAAATGTATGTGAAGTTAACTAAAGGTGTAGCATTTTCTTGATTTGAATTGCTCAAGGTGGAGTCCACAATTTTTCCTTCAGCCCAGTGAACTCACTCAGACAGGGGAGTGGGAAGAAGTTTATTACACTGAGGTAAAATCACAAAGTCATAAGATGGAAAAGTTGAGCTGAGAATTATATTTTTGTTGTGCTGACTGAAGATCAATTTTTTCCTTTAGAATTTTCACTGGTTTTCTTCTACTTATGAATCTGTTTGGAAACTTTGATTGATTGATTGATTGATTGATTGTGTCATCAGCATAATGCTGTGATTCAGAATAACAGCATAACAGAGTTGGAAGGGACCTTGGAGGTCTTCTAGTCCACCCCTCACTCCCACTAGGCAGGAAACCCTATACCATTTCAGACAAATGGCTGTCCAGTCTCTTCTTAAAAACCTCCAGTGTTGGAGCATCCACAACTTCTGAAGGCAAGCTGTTCCACTGGTTGATTGTTCTATCAGGAAACTTCTCCTTAGTTCTAGGTGGCTTCTCTCCTTGATTACTTTCCATCCGTTGCTTCTTGTCCTGCCCTCAGGTGCTTTGAAGAATAGGATGTCCCCCCCCTTCTTTGTGGCAGCCCCCCCAGATATTGGAACATTGCATATTGGAACCTGACCTGACCAGCAGGATTTTGTCCACAGGACGCTTATTATTTGCGGGCTACAATGACTACACCATAAACGTTTGGGATGTTCTGAAAGGATCGCGCGTCGCCATTTTGTTCGGTCACGAGAACCGCGTTAGCACTTTGAGGGTTTCGCCCGACGGGACTGCGTTTTGTTCTGGATCGTGGGATCACACTCTGAGGGTAAGGATGTTGTCCTTTTTTTCTTTAAATCCAAAGGAGAACCCCAGGAACGAAGCTAACCATTGTTTGATGTTTTTCTCCACAGATCTGGGCTTAAATAGCAGGGCGGTTTCCCAACATGTATTCACATAGGCATCATAGGATCACACACCCCACGGAACATCAATTTAATGGGGGGGGGGGAGAGGGTGAAATCTACCGCAAAGACTCTATCACGACCTTAAAGGGATGGTGAAAAGTTGGAAGAAGACACCTTGTTAGGCTTAATTGCACAGCTGCCCAACTCAAAGCTACTTCTAGATAGACAAATAAAAACATACCTTTATCATACACAGGGGCGGTGGGCGGAAGAGTTTTCGTGTGGCTATAGTCAGAACATGTTTTTAATTTTGTTTCTGAAACTTGCCTTTTTTTCCTTAGATAGAGGTGAAACATTCTAAAGCCAGACTTTGGGGGGAAAATCATAATTGGTTTAAGGGGATTTTAGCATTTTAAATCACAGCGTACGTGTCGTGTTTGCATGAAATGGTGTTCTTTTCTAAAGTCGACTTGGAATTAAATTAGAAACCAGTGTAGGGGATTGGTTGCTGTTTTGCTTTTGTTTTTTTTTTTTAAACCAGGGTATCTGAGGGTTTGTTTGCACATTCCATAATAGAAGCAGGAAGAGGAAGCAATTCCCTTTCCTTGCTCTTCAAGGTCTCAGGTGACAGAGAGAGAGAGACAGTGCTGTGTAATGGGTAGGAAGTTGCCCCGGGGGGGTGGATTCGAAGTCCCCACTCAGCCATGAAGCATACTGGGTGCCCGTGGCCTCAGTCACTATCTCTCAGCCTAGCCTACCTCATAAGATTGTTTTGTGGGAGGGAGAAAAAAAAACCAAGGTGCAGAGGACAAATTACACTGCCTTGATCATCTTGGGGGGTAAATTCGGGATAGAAACGGAGGCCGTAAAATGAATAGGAGTGAGTGCAAAGCTCTTTGGGTTGAGATCTGGTTGGGTGACAGGACATCTCCTGGTTAGTTGAGACCCCGCCTAAAAGATTGTGGGGAACAGATAACCTGGTGCAGGGGTCCCCAATCCCCGGTCCGTGGACCAGTACCAGGCCATACCACCTCGGCAACCTTAAGACGTGTTTCTGGTTTTCAACTCCCAGAATGCCCCAGCCAGCAACTTTTAAGACTTGTGGACTTCAACTCCCAGAATTCCTGAGCCAAGCTACTTTTAAGAGATGTGGACTTCAACTCCCAGCTGTGGACTTCAACTCCCAGCCAGGGAATTCTGGAAGTTGAAACCCACAAGTCTTAAAGTTGCCGAGGTTGAGCACCCCTGCCTTAAATCATGTGACGGCCGTGGCCAGGGGGGCTTTTCATCAGGCTCGCCTGATACGCCAGTTGCGCCCCTTTCTGGATCGGGACGCCCTACGCACAGTCACTCAAGCCCTCGTT
>NW_015388075.1:214212-216214 GCF_001527695.2 Protobothrops mucrosquamatus | reverse complement strand
GCTCCATGGCAATGGACCTAGGTATTTGCAAGACCGCCTCCTACCAAACACCTCCCTTCGACCAGTCCGCTCCCACAGAGAGGGCCTCCTTAGAGTGCCGTCGGCCAGACAATGCCGGCTGGCGACCCCCAGGGGGAGAGCCTTCTCTGTGGCAGCTCCTGCCCTCTGGAATGACCTACCCCCCGACCTACGTACAGTTACGGACCTGCGCCTTTTTCGCCGAGCCCTGAAGGCCCATCTATTCCGTGCGGCCGGCCTGGCGTAGTTTGATTATGTTTTAGTGGGGGTTTTGTATGGGGTGTTTTTAGAACAGGCCTGTTATTTAATTCGATTTTAGCACAGAAACAATTTATTATTGTGTTATTTAGTATCGCCTGTTCACCGCCCTGAGTCCCGTAAGGGAGATAGGGCGGTATATAAATTTAATAATAAATAATAAATCAATAAATGGGCCTTCTGAAATCACATCACTAAAATACAGGGGAAAGGCAATTCCCCCCCCCCTCCCTTTTTTTTTTTTTTTTTAACCAAAAGCAGCCCAAGCCGTTTCCCTTTGCCTCCTTTCCCAAGAAAAGAAAATTTTTACTGAATGCAACGGGCTGTAGCCTTCGGCTGGCGAATTTAAATTGGAAAGCTTTTCAAAGGCAGCACATAGAAGTTATTATGATTTATTATTTAGAAAGACAGATTCACGAAGGTGGCTTCACGGGACTTGTCTGAATCCATATACACAGGCCTAGAGTTTAAAGGGAGAGGTGTAAATATTTCTAAGTGATTCCATGTTTCTAGGCATTGACCTTCTGTCATCCCTGGAAACAGTTTGACAAACCACTGCCCTGCACTTTCCGCTTGGAAAACAGATCCGTGTCCTTCTTATGACGTGGGCAGCCACAGTTTTGCTCCATGTCCAACGGGGCGCTCTGTAGAAATTGCCAATGTTAGCTTGTGATGCAATGACGGTCTGACACTCCGAACACTTGGATGCAGTATTTATTGGTGAGATGTTTTGAGTTTTGAATGGAACACGTGGTGTTGATTAACTTATGAATGGCTGCACTATAATAAATTGTATTTTACATACCGAGGATTGTTGGCTCTGGATTGTCTTTCTGAATTACAAGCAGGACTGTGTTTGTTTCATTATGTTACATGTTTTGGAATCTCATGCCGGACAATCTGGTGTACGTCTGTTTGGAAACTAGCAGGGTCTACTCACTGCTATCTCCTTATATTTATTCATTTAGGTCAGGGGTAGGCAACCTTGGTCTTTTATGACTCGTGGACTTCAATTCCCAGAATTCCTGAGCCAGCATGGCTCAGCTTGGAAACCTCTCTCTTTCCCCTCAGCATGGCTGGCTCAGGAATTCTGGGAGTTGAAGTCCACGAGTCATAAAAGAGCCAAGGTTGCCTACCCCTGATTTAGGTATATCCCGCCTTTATTATTTTCACAAATAAGGTGACAAACATATCCAGCACTATTCCTCCTCCCTATTTTCCCCACAACAGCCCTGTGAGGTGACATTAATGATGGCAATGTGGTCCTAATTGCGGTCGTTAGTCAAGGACTACCTGTATGTACTTACTTTTGAAACACAGTTCAAGAAAGAGGCATCGGAGGCTTTGTGTGTTAATCTGCCTCAGTGTCCCCAACACAACTGATGCAGAACCCCTGGATGCAACCCCTTGCAGAATGAATTCTCAAGCTGAAATTTTCTGCTCCTGGAGTTTATCAGAAATCGAGGCAGTGGCCCTTAGGAAGTTGTTTTGGCACGGTTGAAAACCATAGATGGTTTTAACAATATCTGCAATGTTTTATTTACAATGGATATTGCTTGCCAATCCCGTTTGGCAGGATCGTTGTTCTGAAAAGTGGGCTGTCTGTCATTTTGAGACCTGGTAGCAGAGCAAAGCATCCCCGCCGTGGAGCCAAGTAGCTTATCGTTTCGTACATGCGAACGACACCACGATGCACAAACAAAAAGGCTGGGCTTGGTGTTGAGAA
>NW_015388075.1:208865-212508 GCF_001527695.2 Protobothrops mucrosquamatus | reverse complement strand
GGGGGGGGGGGGGGGAGAGAAAGGATCCATCTACCAAGAGCTACGATTGAAAAAAAGAAAGAAAAGCAAAAAAACCCCCAGCCATCCTGAAAACGCTGACTTTAGAGAAAGATGCCAGAAGGGGGTTAAAAAAAAACTAAAAAAAAAAAAGGTTCGCTTTCCAAATCTTTTCATTTCTTTCCAAGGCTTCCAAACCATCCCTTGAAATCTAAAACCTTCCAAAACTTTGCACAAATATGGTCATACATTTTTTTTTTTAAAAAAGCAGGCAACAAAATTGTGGCATGAGAAAAAAAAAATAGGCGTTCAAATATCAAAAACCAGAAGATCAAATGGTTGGTCCTTATTTGCTTTCCATGACTTGATGTACAATGAAACTAGGATTTCTAAAAAAAAAAGAAAAGAGAAAAAAAAAACCTTGGAAATATGATGCATGTAGTTTCACTATCAGTTCAGTTGTTTGACTAACAAAATAACCAGCCTCTTAAAACCTTCGGTAACTGATAGTATGTGTGTAAGAGACCCTTAAGTGCTTTCCATCTACGTTTATGTGTCCTAGATTTATTATGAACTGAATTGCAGCTTAATATTTCTGATAGATCAGTAGGCGAGCCTTATAAACTGCCATAATAACTGAGAATTTGGGAGCTGTAATCTTAAAACATACTGGAAAAGAGGGAAAAAACAGTAGTCCAAGGAAGCCCAAACTGTGTTAAAAAATGGTTGTGTCCATGAACTCTTGACTTTGGAGTTAGCCATACAGTAAATTAATTCAGCTCCCTGGATTAATGTCTGTATAGCTAAATAGGCTTCAATCAAACCAATATTATGGCTATAGACCAGCAGAGGTAGGGCTTCAATTAATCTCAACTGAGACTGAAATTAACACAATTAGTGTCTGCACAACCTGTTGGGTCCACTGTGGCCTCTGCTCACCTAAAAGGCTGTTTTGCCACCGTGATATGGCAAAATAGCCATATCACGGCTGGAAATAATGGCAGGATTGTCACAAACGTCTATGCTGGAATGGTCTTGTTTGTGCAGCCCACGTCATTCGATCCCTGAATTAACCCATGTTCCGGTTTGCAGAATGCATCGGCCCATGTTATCCAGAGCAGCAAGACCTTGCCAACATGCTAAGCCACTAAATGGACATGCGCACGTATGTTAAGCAAGGGACGTGCAAGGGAAGACAGCAAGCCATTACGTGCCTCATGATATCAGCATGCAAATGTTTGTGCCATGTCATGGCATCATGTCAGGAAGCACATGCCATTGTGATATCATTGTGGCTTGCTACAAACCCTTAATGCAACCAAGATTAAAACTAGGGATCTTTGATGCTCTCTGATTTTGGGTTTAATGGTCTTGTTTTCCACTAAATGGTCCATTCAAACAAGGCTTTATTGGTAAGCATAGTTCTGAGAGGTCCTTGGTGTTCTCTGATCTTGGTGGTTTTCTTGCAGATATTTCATGACCCAAACTTGGTGACAACATCTGCACTGATGATATTCCCTAGTTGGGTAGCGAAACGTCTGCAAGAAAGCAACCAAGCTCCGAGAACACCAAGGACCCCTCATTTCAACTCTGAGCTATAAATATTCTCCTTTAAGGTTAAAATGAACCTGATGTAGTATGTTGCATGGCTACAGCCACTCGGTTGAGAAGTAACTGGGTTTACTAAGCTATAGATGACAAATTAAGGTTGTTTTGGTGTGTGTGGAACAAACCAGCTATCTTTAGTTTACTTCACTGCAGTCCTAGGCCAGAACCCAACCATCTTCAGGAAAGCAGAACAATTTATGGTGACAGACCGTGGTACAAAAAATTATAAAGCTAAAAAGTTTTAGGTTTTTTCCAGATAGGTTTATAGTAATGGGATATCTAAACTGCTCTTTATTTATTCTTTTCTGTCTTTTTGTCATCCTCTGTAGCCAAGGGGGGCAATTGAGCTGACAGCAGTGAGCTTTAGCACAACCAACAAAACAATCCAGTTCCCCCTTCTTCTCCTGGCATTCCCCTAGAAGTCAAATTACCTGTATTGATTTATTGGCTAGCTTTTCATAACCCTTGATCAACAAAGAGAGATTTTTTTTCCTCTTTATTTAGGACCCTCCCCCCTCCATGGATACGAATAAAGCAAAATAAAAAGATAACATACATACACACCCACCCACCCAAATGAAACCTAAATTGTACAAGGAAGACTTCAAATGTGTGGACTTATCCTCCTGTCTCCAGGAAGATCAGAAATACTACTCCAGCCTGAACACCCTGCAGAGATACAGCTTATTTGGTTAGAGCCGATTCTGTTGTGCGAATCCAATCATTGTGGTTTAACGTGATGTGTGAATGTTGTCAACAGTGACTTATGCAAAAATCACGGTTAAGCAATTTGCGGAGTAGGTATTCCAGCAGGTTCAGGAGATCAAGGTGGCTGAAGGATCCAGAAACCAAACTCTTTTAAGAGGAATGGCTCAAATAATTACTCAGTGTGTTTACTGTGCCAATGAAAAGAGTGAGGAGAGCTATTATGGGGGCATTCGGATATCACAGGTTGTCACACAAGAGTGGACCACCTCAGTTGGCCCAGAAGAACCAGGCTAGTAGCCTTAGGAGGAATCGACAGGAAGTTCTCGATCAATGCAGCTTAATACCGACTCGGGAAGAAATTCCTGATTGTCCCAGCTAATGGCCAGTGGAACAGCCTGCCACACGAAGTGGTGAAGTCTCCTTCACTGCTTGTCCTGGGTGGATAATGATCTCTGAGCAGAAGGTTGGACTAGATGACCCATAAGAAATCTCAATGGGGTTTTGTGATAAACTCACCCTTTACAGATCCTTCTTACCCATCCTTCGCAATCCATTCGGCAAATTTAGCAAGGCTGTGCCCAGATGCCTTGGAAAGCCGGGTTAACTTGCACCAGGCTTTACCGATTAACCGACTTCTCACTGCACCAAGACCCCAAATGCGGACTGCAGCTCACGTTTCCTTAACTCCAGGCTCCCCTTGCGGGCTGCAACCCCTCCTTCCACCCAACCCAAATGCGGCAGCTGATGCAGAGAGCAGGGGCTTCCAAAAGGAAAAAAAAGACAACCCCCCCCTCCCCATTTCCTGCTCAAATAAACCCCAGACCAAAATAAAACCACCCGGAAAAAACACCCCCCCCACACCACAAACCCAGTTTTCAACAAAATCACTTTACTCATTTAATACACACCTTATCATGCGACCTATAGAAAGGGGAAAAAAACTTAAGATTGCATTATATTTTAAACTAAAAAATATATATCCAGAAACCCAGACAGGGATAGAATGAAAGAGAGAGAGAGGGGAAAGAAGGAGGGAGGGAGGAAGAGAGAGAGTGGAAAAGGAGGGAGAGAAGAAAGAAGGAAAGGAAATGAGAGGAAAGAAAAAGGGAGGAAGAAAGGAAAGAAAAAGGGAGGGAGGAAGAAAGGAAAGAAGGAGGGAGGAAGAGAGAAAAGGAAAGGAAATGAGAGGAAAGAAAAGGAGGGAGGAAGAAAGAAAGGAAAGAAGGAGGGAGGAAGAGAGAAAAGGAAAGGAAATGAGAGGAAAGAAAAAGGGAGGGAGGAAGAAAGGAAAGAAAAAGGGAGGGAGGAAGAAAGAAAGGAAAGAAGGAGG
>NW_015388075.1:170127-208386 GCF_001527695.2 Protobothrops mucrosquamatus | reverse complement strand
GCCGCCGGCCGGGAGGCGGGCAGGAGAGGAGGGCGCCATGCCGGGCGCGCTGCGGGAGGAGACGGCGCAGCTGCTGGGCGACTACCTGCAGCACCGGCTGGGGGCCGCGCCGCTGCCTCCGCCGAGCCGCACGGCCGAGACGCTGCGCCGGGTGGCGGACGAGCTGGAGAGCCGCGAGCGCCTCTTCTTCCGCAACGCCTGCAGCGCGGCCGCCCTGCCGGAGCCGGGCGAGGCGGCCGCCTTGCTGGGCCGGGTGGCCACGCAGATGGAAGCCGAGGGCGGCCTCAACTGGGGCCGGGTGGTGGCGCTGGTCGTGTTCGCCGGCAACCTGGCGGCGGCGCTGGCCGAGCGGGGGGCTCCGGACCACAGCGGCGCGCTGGTCGAGGCGCTGGCCGCCTACCTGGCCGAGGAGCGGCGGGACTGGCTGGAGGCGCACGGCGGCTGGGTAAGCGAGGCGCCCGCACCGCCACCCGGGCCGGGCCGGCGGCTCCTGCTCCTGCGGGGCCCCCTCTCCAAGCCCTCCCAGGCGCCCGCCTGGCCGAGCAGCCTCCGTCGCCTCCTGCTCGCCTGCGCCGGCGGTGGGCAGCCCCGGGCTCCGATGCCTTGTCCTCCCCCCCCCCGCCGGAGCTGCTGCTGCTGCTGCGGCGGCCGCCCCCTCCTCCTCCTCCTCCGCCCGCCGCCCCCTCCCCGAGTCTGGCTGCAGCGGCGCGGCGCTTGCCGGATGACCTTGGCGCAGAGGCTTCGCCGGCTGCTTCGGATGCGCGCTGGGTCGCCGGCCGCCGAGGCTCCCCGCCCGGCGCTGTGCTGAGCTGGCGCCCCCCTCCCTCCCTCCCTCCCCAGCCCCGATGCGGAGCCCGAGAGGAAGGGACGGGGGGGCTCAGAATTGCAGGGGAAGAAGAGGGAGGGAGGGAGGGGGGGTTTGACTGACGGCTGCTTGCAGCGCGGAGGCCCGGCTGCGTTTTTTTTCCCATATAAGGGAAGCAGCCGCGGACAAACCGTGAGAAGTTGCCTTAGAAAGCGCTTTCCTTGGAATCTGGGATCGGCCTCCCCTCCTCCCGCTCTTCTTCCCTCCTTCCTCTGCCTGTGTGTCCCCCCCCCCCCAATATAGCTCTCTTTGCGACGGGGCTGGTTTCTTTTTCCATTCTTGCTACAGGCGCCCGCTTTGAGCCGCATTATTTATGCGGCGCACATACTGCAAAAAAGTGAGCTTTGCCTTCAGGTTCTGGAGGCTGGGCTGGGGGTTTGTTTGGGGGGGGGGCGGCTGCTGCTGCTTTCTGGGGACTGAGCTGTGCCCTGCAGGCTGGCAGCTGATGGGGCATCGAGGCCCCCACCGCCTGTCCTTGAAGCAGCCTTGCAAAAGGAAAAGCTGCAAAGGGTGAAGGGCTTCAGAGGAAGGGGGTCCTGGAAAAAAAGCCTGCAGAGTTGCCCCCCTTTGCTCAGTTTGCCCCCCCCCAACCGATTTCTAAAGTCATTAGTCAGAAGGCCACCCAGATCTGCCTAGAATGTGGAATTTAGGTCAAGGTTTCTTTGCCTTTTCTCTTGGGGGGTGTCTTTTAGCTTAAGGAAGCCCCCTATCCCCCAGGCACACCCCACATTTTTGCGCAATTTTGCGCCACTCTGGTATGGCTTTCCCATATTGTGTAAGTCATGTGGTTCGTTTGCATCTGGCTTCAGCGCATTCCAGCTGTTGTGGGTTACTTAACTGTGTAGCTTGTGGTCTAATGTGTCGTTGGAAACCAGCCTGCTAAGACCTGGTTAGATCGGAGTTAAGAAAACCTGGCTTAGCGCAATGAGTGAACCTGGCCTCTGCTGCTTTTTCTGGATGGACAGGGTCTTGTGAACCATCCCTCTGAAATTGGGACTAGCATGAAGCCGGACAGTTCTCAGGGCTGGCCAGGTAGAGGCCACACCTGGATATCTTCTTCCAAGTGTAGATTGCTTGCCAACAGACTTCTACTTTGTCCAGCATTTCCAAATATTTACTTTACCAAGAAATAGGTAGGTTTCCTGTGAATTTTAGTTCACAGCTAGGTAGCAGGACATCTGTTTAGTTTTAGGCTAGTCCAGCCTGACGGGAAAAAACAGATGGTATTCTTCAGACTAGGAACCTTGAGATTAGAATCATGTATCTCATGAAGGAAGGTAGTGATTAACCATGGTTTGTAGGGGGAAAAAAGCCTCACTGAGCTTGTGTAGTAACATGTTAAACTGTGAAACAATGGTTTACAAGCCCCCGGTTGGATATGCAAATATATTATGTCAAAACTGCGCAAGTCACTTGATGGCTTAGCACGGTGCATGAATTTGAGCCAGCGTACAGTTCAATAGAAGGAAGGTGGGTATAATCCCAGAGTTTGGAAGTACGCACCATGGCAACTATGGGTGTGCATGCATTTCTGCATCAGATGATTGTAGCTGTGGTGTCCTAGACCTGACCATTGAACCAAAGAACATTCTCCTCTGCTTGAGACAGGCTCGTATATAATCCACATCGTTGGGAAGAAGTCTCCTTGAAGCTGCAGACAGAAAATGCAACTGATAATACTTTGTGTAGAATTTGCAGGTCCCCATTTGATTGGCGCTTTTTTTTTTTTTAGCCTAAACTAGATGACATCTGGAACTCTTTGAGTTCTATCTAGCAAATGGATTCTTTCTCTAATGGCACTGATAGAAATATAGTTTTTTTTGCCCTGTACGTTGGAGGAATGAAAGCTCTGTTGTTCTGTTTGTTTATGCAGAAGAAAGTGCTCCCTAAGACTTCTGCAGATTTTCTCAGCCAAAATTTTGGGAACAGGGGAAAACATTAATGAAGACCTTCAGTCTGGGTTACAAGTCTTGCTTTCAGCCTTCCGTGGTGGTCTGGTTCATCCTCTGGACCGGCTCTCAAGTTTTAGCTACACTGCCAAGAGCTGATCCTTACCAAAATGCAGCAAAAATGGAGGACAAGGAGGGAGTAGTAGAAATGATGTTACTTAGAAAAGTGTGGCTAAATCAAGAAGGATGTCTGTTTATGTTTGTATCTACGAAGATAAAGATTTATCTTCTTGAATAAAGAAAGGGCATCTCCAAAGGCTTAGGATTGCAGTTGTGTTTCCAATGTAGTCTGCTTTTTGATGGGTCCTTGGTGCTCTCTGAGCTTGGTTGTTTTCTTGCAGACATTTCATTACCCAGTTAGGTAACATCATCAGGGCTAGAAGGGAGTGGGGGTTTGCGCTAACCCTTCTAGCACTGATGATGTTACCTAATTGGGTAATCAAACATCTGCAGGAAAACAACCAGGCTGAGAGAGTCCTCATTTCAACCCTTTATAGATAATCTACTTTTTCTCCAAAAGGTAGACATGTAAAGAGATCTGTCCCCAGCTTCTGTTTTATTATGAAACAATTCTCTGAAATAGGCTAAGACTAGGCAGATAGAGACTGACCCAAAGTTTCCAAGATAACCACATGATGGTGCATGCCTTGGAGATGGAAAGAAGAAGTGGGGTACTTCCAAGTCAACATCTAGCGTCACTAGGCTCCACCTTCCATTAGCTAATGTCTGCTTGGCTGTTGCTTTCAGGTGGTGGGAATCCATTAACTTCTGCAGAGTGTGGTGGGCTTTCCATTTCAGATATAGGATTGTGGTGCAATGGCCGTTAACTCAGATGGCTTGGAAAGGGTTGGCTAAGTGCATGGAGAAGGCTGCCCATGGCTACTCATTGCAAGTATACATTAAGTCCAGGCTCAGAGGAGAACATATATGAGTCCCAGCTAATGAGGAACAGGAGGCTTCATACCAGTTCTGCTTCTGAGCTCTCTGAAGATGGTGATTGGCTACCATTGGGAGACTACTTCCTCCAGTCTAATCCAGTAGAGTTCTGCTGGGTTCTCATGAACTTCCCATGAACCCTGCAGAGCCTGTCAAGTTCAACCAAGGAGAGGTGTCTTCATGTCATCTGTATGATTTAGAATATATTATTCATAGCAAACTGAGGCAAACAGGAATAGCAGGCAGTTCTGGTAGGTTTTTATGGCTTACCCAGTGAAACTTTTGCTTTGTTCCTTAACGGGTGGTAAAGATTGAGTAGTTGTGTGGCTAAATCTCTCAGTCAAAACTGAACCAAGAACTACCGTGTAGACACTCTTCTGAACAACTTGAGTTTTCCCAGCCTAATCATGTCTTTCCATTGGTTACCAACCCATGGTTTATTCACTAAGCCACCATTCATCCTGAGCAAAGCTACAGAATCGCTGGCCACAAAGTGGTTCAGTTCACTTCTTCTTGTGCCATATCCGTTATCGGACGTTGGCGATCCTGTTTTTATCAGCAGCCGCACGAAAAAGTGCTGCTGAGTTTTGTCCAAACCAGTCCCTTAGATTTTGAAGCCACGATGTTCTTCTTCTGCCTGGACCTCGTTTGCCTTCCATCTTTCCCTGGAGGATTAAATGGAGTATGCCGTATTTTTCTGGGTGTCGCATCACATGTCCGAAATATTCTAACTTTCGTTTTTTAAATTGTTTTGATGCTTTCCCTTGGCTTTCCCAGGTGGCTGATCCCCTCCTCATTTCTGATCTTGGCTCAGTTCACACCGTCCATAAACCAACCTTAAGGTGGTTGTGGCTTAATTGCAGGCTTAGAACCCGGTTGCTGAGATTCTGATGCAACAAAAAGCCTCTTAGGAAATCAAAGGCAATTCCAGGAACCTCGTTGTTCTCGCAAACTTTAATTGGACTTTCCCATCCACCTACTTGAAATAGGCTACCGCCAACAAAAGCCTTTGTTTTGTCTCTGATATAATCAGAACTAGAGAGGATTTTTTGCATTCTTAAGTGCTTGGCCCCTTGCCAGCCCTTGCCCGATAGCTTATGAAGTCTAGCCCATTTTTATATCCTTTTCTTGATAAGAAGATTGTTGCAGTGTAGCTAGGAACCCCTTGAGATATTCAGTAACTTGGTTGCTGGATAGCTGCCAGCAAAATAGCCCTTCGATTTATTTATTTATTTTTTGGGGAATGTATGGGTTGGCCCATCCCAACCTGTTGGCTAGGCTGGCTAAGGAAGTTGCAGGTTGTAAGCTAAAACACACCTGCAGTTATTATTGAGAAAGTTATTGCTAATAGCAGAAGAAATGTCCTTGGCTAATCTTTTAGGTCAGCAACAACAAAAGGACAACTCCTTCTTCTTCTTTTTTTTTCCCTCCCTTGCATCTGGCCCAGCTGAAGGTTATAGAAACTTCTCTCTGTGTATATTACAAGCTTGTTCTCTCCCCCTTATTCTCCTTTACTCGCCAGTGTAGGATTTCTTGCTGTTCTGCAAAATCTAACCCCAGCCATTGTTGAGTGGGTGCGGGTGTAAACCTTTGCCAGGAATGTGAATGATCAACTTCAAAGCAACTATTTCTCACACAGGACTAAGGGTAAAGAATACATAGAAACCTTCATTCAGTTCTCGGTTTTCAAACAGGGCAGGAGAGAGAAAGTCAGTCTATTCAAAACCACCTCTTTTTTATCTCGTGGGCAGTTCTTTCCACCTTTCCCCCCCCCCTTCCTCCAGACGTTTGCGATCATGTTCTGCATTTAACTGGTGCCCACAGGCTGCATCAAAGGTTTAAACTGGACAAAAGTGCATTTTTTCTCAACGGTGAAAGGTGAAATAAGATGCTTGTTCCCCAGGTAGGCCCAAGGATCGTCTTGTGAGGCTAGCTGTAAGGCTGCTGGCTGTAAGATCGTTCCCACCTACGTGATTTGAGGATGAGAACATGTGTGTGAATCACATGTCTGGCTACAGATGTCTGCAAGCCCAGCATTATTATTTTTTTTTAAAGGCTGGGACATTTGCCTTGTGTGACTTTTGCATAGGATGGGGGGTATGTGGCGCAGTTAAGGATTTTACTGCAAGGAAATCAGTAATAATTTCCAGAGATTTTAACTTCTCCAGGGTATTTGAATTCTGCCAGCCACATTTTAAGGGGCTGCTTTTTCTAGGAATTGATAATAGGAATCCTGCTGTAGAAGTCTGATGTCTCCATTCCAAAAAGGGAAACATTTTCCGGGCGGGAGAAGAAACAACAGTTTGTGATACTGGGTTCTAGGGAAGATTGTGGGTTTTGTCCCTTACGTGAAGGTGGACATTTTTATCCAGATTGAGAGACGAGAGTAACCCAGACGATCAGGAGCTTGGAAGGGAACAACTTGAAAGAAATGGCTGAAGATGTGGGAGGTGTTTAGCTTGGTGAAGAAAAAATTGCCAGGAGGCAGAAGAGCTGGTTTCAAAGATGAGAAGGGTCACCCTCTAGAAGATGTGGCAGACAATTCCAGAAGATAGATGGAAACAACATCAAGCCCAAAGAAAGTCTGGAATGGTCTAGGATCTCCTGCCACAGGCAAGGGTTGGACTTGGAAGACCTCAAGAACCCTGTTTAAATTACAAGGAGGTTTTGATGGAACATAGGAGAACATCTGAACAGGGGAGAAGATTCATTAATGAAGCAGACTATCTTGGAGATGGTGAACCTCCTTTTGCTGCTGAAGGTTGAAGAGAGGATGGATGACTATCTGCTGAGGTGGCTGCGATAGTGGATTTCTGCATTAAGGCTAGAAGATTTCCAAACACCTTCCTGTTTGTTATGATCTAATCCTCCCGTGAGTGTGTGGGCCACGAATTAAATAAAATGCTACATCATATTACGGAACGTGATTACCAATCATATAACTTTCCATCTCCTGGAACATGAAAAATAGCCATTGGGTGATACCCTTGGCAAGTCTGCAGAGGCCATTTTGCATCCTTGGCCTTCAGATCGAGCACCTTTGTCTGAGATCCACCTTCTCCATCTTAGCGCCTGCCAAAAAGGTGGATAATGAGCCTAGGAATTCTGGGGATTGTAGTCCATTGCACCTTTGAACAGTGCTGGGTTGGAGAAAGCTGCCTTAAATAATTAGCGGTCTCCTTGGTGTTGGGGGGCTGGAAGGAGTAGGTGGTAATAGAAGTCCAAATACAGATAACCCTTGATTTACAGCAGTTCATTTAGTGACTGTTCAAAGCTACAGTGGCAGTGAAAAAAAGTGACTTAACGATTGTTTCTCACACTTACGACCGTTGCAGCATCCCCAGGGTCCCGTGATCAAAATTCGGATGCTTGGCCTCTGGTTCATATTAATGTCAGTTGCAGTGTCCAGGGGTCACGTGTTTTCCCCTTTTGCGACCTTCTAACAAGCAAAGTCGAGCCGGATTCACTTAACAACCGGGTGACTAATTTAACAACTGCAGTGATTGACTTAGCAGCTGTGGCAAAAAAAGCTGTAAAATGGGGCAAAACTCACTGAGCAACAGACATTTGGCGCTCAATTGCGGTCGTAAGTTGAGGACTACGTGTACGCACCACACCCCCACACACATACAGAGGAGAGCATGTCTCTGTGTGTCTACTTGCTCTTTTTCACCCAGAGCTTGACTCCCAAATGTTGGGGGGGGGGAACTCTGCAATCCTTTTTTGGCCTGAATGCATCCCTGTAAGATGATCATTAAATGGAACGGATGGAAACGGACGTCCTGTCTCCCTTAAATTTCTTTTAGAGCAGACATGTCAAACACAAGGCCCGGGGGCCTGATGCGGCCCGTGAAGTGGTTTCATGTGGCCCGTGAAGCCATCCTGGAAACAGTGAGGGAACGGCCCCCGCTGCCTTGGCCCTGGCCCAGGCCGGCTGGAGGGAGCCAATGTACAATTTTGTGCTGGCCATCTATGCTGAAACGCATTCAGTCTTAGCTCCACAAGGCCGTCCGGAAACAGCGAGGAACCAGGAGAACCTTGAGCAGCAGCCTTGAGGAAGTGGGGCTGGGCTTGGTGCCGTGGGTGCTCAAGGGCCAGGCTGGGCATTTGACCTCTGCTGCCTAGGCTCCGGGCAGCCCACACCACCATCCAGCCCCCCCTGCATGTCCTGAGAGGAACAGTGAGGCTCCTCCAGTGGACCATAGCCTTGGCACTTGCCCTGGTCCCATCCCCTTCTGCCAGAGACCCTCAGATCTGTCCCACTCCTGCCCAGGCCCCCACACGCACTCTTGACGTGAACGATGTAGAGCTGGCCATGCCCACCCAGTAGGCCACACCGAGTAGGCCACACTCCATCCACGCCCACCCAGTAGGCCGCCCCCCCGGCCACACACCCCCAGCCCCCCCCAGGGCAACCGCAATGCTGATGCGGCCCTCAAATTGAGTTTGACACCCCTGTTTTAGATCCTCCATTTCCCTGTAGCCCTCCTTACTGTTTTAACTGCTCTTCCATTAACGCTTCCCTCTTAGCAGACACCGAAGTGACAGTAACGTAATAGCAAGGTGGAGTTTGAGGGCTTTTTTCTTTTTCTTTTTAAGAAAAGGAAAGACTACCTATTCTATTCTCCACCTTCTTAGTTTGGGGCATTGCCTAATTTTTATTTTTATTTTTTTTTTTGCTTCCGGAATTCCTCGGGCACCTTTGCCCCAGTAGTTCTGAATGGCCGACTCGTGCCTGCTCAAAAAAGAGGGCAAGTTGGTGGAAAGGCCACACCTGAATGCTAATGATCCATCCCAGCGTCCTTCTGCTTCCACGGCTGGCAAAATGCATCAGCTGACATCCGCCCTCCCGGGCCTCTCCCCTGTTTGCCCAAATTAAAGGGGTAAAGAACAAAGTTCCGAAGGAAATGCAAGGCAGGACCAATTTGCATAGACATCTGTCAGATAGGGAGTTCAAACATGGCCATCTGGATTCACGTCCTCCGTCGTTCTCGGTTATTCTGAATAAAGAGGCAGCCGCGCAGCTGCCGGTTCGTTTCTGGCACACGAAACAGGCTAGGAACTGAGCAAGCACACATACACATAACAATGATGTTTGGTTTTGTGTGAATGGGATACCCTCTTCCTGAGCGGGGTTTGGGCAGCCGCATTCTTAATGCGAGCACAATAGCGCAATCCTCGCTTGTTGCTTCCCCCCCCCCTTGTAGCTGATGGTACAGCCATCCATCCCTCTTGGCAATCCCTCTTCCCCTGTTTTCTTAGTCAAAAAGATTTTTTAAAAAAGCTTCTTCATATTCAGCTCCTTTAATGGGCGTTCCTGATCTTGCACTTGATTCGAGGGAGCAAAGATCTGGTGTTTGAAGCATCTCTGTTACCATCAGCCGTGTTGGTTCCAGGTCTACAACTCTTTGCTTATTTGTCAGCTCACTTTGGAGGGGGGGGAAATATCACAGACCCCGGCACCTCTTAAATTTCCCTTCCAATTTAAGACTGGTTTCTATCTCTTTTGATGTCGTTTCCCATTGAAAGTCTCCTTTGCATCAATATGAAGAGTAGGCCCACTTTGTCTCACCCGGGGTCTTCCATGACCATTGGACCAACTCTCACCATACTTAGCTATCACGGTGAGATGGGATTCTGGGTACTGAACTCCAGAATATTTGATGGGTGACCAATTGCGGGCGTCCTCAAATATCTGGCTTATCAAGAAGATCTTGAAGCGGACGGGGGTTGAGCATCAGATGTACCTGACTCACGATGTTGCTTGCTCTCTCTTCTTTTCTAGGATGGCTTCTACCACTTCTTCAATAAGCACGGCTCGGATGCAGCTGACCAGAACAGCACCATCAGCAACGCTATTATGGCGGCGGCAGGATTTGGCCTGGCTGGATTGGCTTTTCTTTTGGTGGTGCGATAGGAACCCACAACATCCGCGGAGACTTAGACTGCAGGGAGACGGGATGGGTGGGCACGCTCCTTTCTTAAACTGCTAACATCCCAGCGAAACGTCCATTCTATATTTCTACGACGGTCGAAGATAGAAGCCTATATATAAATATATATTTTTAACTAGAGTCGGGGCAAAAATTAGTTGAGCACACATCACCTCCCGGCACGACCAACGGTTGGTGAATGCCTCTTTGCGCTCATCCTAAGACTGGGCATCTTCTGGATCTCGGGCGTTAGGGCTGTCACCTCGCCACCGTTTGTTCCGGGAACCGTTGGGAGTGCTGGGTGTTAACGCTACTTGTTCATGGTGGGCTTGTGATGGAACCAAGTGGAAGACGTGTTTGCCTTTCTTCTTTGTGTGCGTGTGTATGGTGCGGTGGGGAAGGGAGGGGAGGGGAGGTGGGCAGGAGGGATCATTGCCTTGTGAAATGTGAGCCAGTATTAATAAGAATGAAGAGCTTATTCCTCTTGGGGTGCAATGCAAATCATACGGAGGCCACTCGATAACATAAACTTGCAAGTTCCATGTTGCACAGAGCATTATAGCTTACGTGTTTTTGTTATAATGACATAACTCTTAAGTTACACTACAAGTAGATGTCGAGAATGTTGATACCAAAACAGTCGAGGCTGCAGAACCAGTTCTTAACTGAAGTTGTTTAACTATTAAAAGAAGAAGAAAACCTTTTTAAAATTGGTATATTTGGAAGTCCATTGAAGGCTGGGATTTCCGTGGATTTCCTGTCAAATCCAGAAACTCCATATAACTTAATATATTTTTGAAGTATTTATCATTGTATAATACTGGTAGCTGGTTAACATCTATTTTTGTTAAATTCCATTTTTTTAAAAAAGAAAAGCTCTCCAGTTGCTTTCTTGGCTGTATCTGTCTTATAACTTGTTTAACAGTTCTAGTTTTGGTAATTGATATACTGTGTATTGTACAAAATAGTCTTTGAGAAGTGTTCTGTGTCTTTTCCTTTAGCTTGTACAGTTTTAATATGTGAATAAACATAACTGAATATTTTTATTTTAAACAAGTTTATGAGCAGACTTTATGTGGAATTTCTCTCTCTCTCTCTCTCTCAAAGGCCCAACACGCCAGGAGCATGAATGTGCCTCCAGGAAAAAACTGTTCTTGTTCTTTGTTTGTTTTTAATGCTTTTTTTCTCTGCTCAAGGGGGAGATAAATGCTATCGCTTCCACGTTCCAGCAATCAGGAGACTTGACGCCATCTTTGTGAATGCAAGACAAATTTCCTGCACACGTTTCACAGGCTCCTGTCACAATGTATTTTCTGTCTCACAATGTAGTTTGGACATCTTTCCTTCCAGGCCATTGTACAGCGGTGTGGCTGTGGTACGTGAGATGAACACAACATCCCAAACATTTGCAGAAGTGGAGAATAATAATAATAATAATGAGGAGGAGGAGGAGGTTGAGGTTGG
The DNA here is from genome assembly GCF_001527695.2 of Protobothrops mucrosquamatus. Lineage (NCBI taxonomy): Eukaryota > Metazoa > Chordata > Lepidosauria > Squamata > Viperidae > Protobothrops > Protobothrops mucrosquamatus. The sequence goes on along the minus strand of NW_015388075.1, from coordinate 197,239 downwards.
AAGGGACCTTGGAGGTCATCTAGTCCAACCCCCTGCTCAGGCAGGAAACCCTATACCATTTCGGACAAATGGCTGTCCTGTCTCTTCTTAAAAACTTCCTGTGTTGGAGCATTCACCACTTCTGGAGGCAGGTTGTTCCACTGGTTAATTGCTATAACTGTCAGGAAGTTTCTCCTCAGTTCTAGGTTGCTTCTCTCCTTGGTTAGTTTCCACCCATTGCTTCTTGTCCTGCCTTAGGCACTTTGGAGAATAGCTTGACTCCTTCTTCTTTGGGGCAGCCCCAGAAACAGAAGTTCGGCCTATCTTAGTGAATCAAGGGCAGATTTTGCAAGGGACATAATCTGATGTGTACTGAGCGGCCGTATAAATGGCTATAGTTAAGGGACAGTGAATTGAAGACTGACATTCAGATGTCTTTTGATATATATCTTAGCTTGGGAGAAGAGGTGAAAATGTGCAGACACCATTCTCTTTAAAGCTACTACATGCTTCCGTGGACTTTTCAATTAATGAGGAGAGAGCTGTTTTAAAGAGTCAGCTCATTAAAGCAGATACAGCTTCTGGCCTGCACAGAAGATCAAAAAAAGGTGCTGTGAATTCATTTTCAAAGCACCTCTCGATCCTATTTTGAGCCATGTTTTAACTTTTTTGCTTTCACTTTTTAATTTGAGCTAGTGCCTGTCTTCAGGGCACCATGAGTGGAATGACAAACTTAGTGAAGAAGTAATGCTTCGCTACTTGATCTCTCCAAGAAATCTTGAATCTATTTTGCCTAGAAAGTCTTGTCCAAACGGAGCTGAACTTAATTTAGGACACTGATTTCTGACCCCAGAAATGTCTGCTTTTAAAGAGGCCTAGACTTTTAAGTACGTCCACTGAGCTTTCCCGAACTCTTTTCTACATTGAAAAAAAAATAAAAATGAGTCGGTTGGAAAAGCAGCAGCTGTGATATTTTCCTTTCCTTGGACACCTGTGCATCTGCTTTGCAACTACTGATGGGTTAGGGGTTGATAACTGCCGTTTAATTTGCCACCTGTCTTTTTAAAGTTTAACGTAAAAAGTTGAAATCCAAGATTAACCTTTTCCGCAGGAGAGGATCTGGCCACGTGTCGCTTTTCTCATTTGTGCCAAAATAAAAAAAAATCCACAGGATTTTGTGCTCACCCAGGTTCGCTGCTGATGGCCTGGTGGCTCAATCCATTGCTCAGAAACGGTTTTTGGAAAGGGGGCAGGTTGAAGCCAAATATAACTTGCAATCTCAGTCTTTGAGCCCAGGATTTACTGATTGCCTGCATTTATTCATTTATTCAATGCTGATTTTCGGCCTTCTGAATGGACACAGGATGTTTTACGGTTTAAACTCGAAAACAGAACAAAGCCAATAGAAAAACCCTTCAATGCTATGGCCCTTTCTTAAGACCATAAGGCCTAGCGGTTCAGTGGGCTGATAACCGTGAGAATTGGGCTTCCACCTTACCTGTACTGGTGATGGTATTATTATTATTATTATTATTATTATTATTATTTATTTTATTATTATTATTATTATTATTATTATTAACAATAACAATAACAATAACATAATAGAATTGGGAGGGACCTTGGAGGTCATCTAGTCCAACCTCCTGCTCAAGCAGGAAACCCTACCGCATTTCAGAGAAATGGCTGTCCAGTCTCTTCTTAAAAACTTCCAGTGTTGGACCATTTGCAACTTCTGGAGGCAGGTAGTTCCACTGATTAATTGTTCTGTCAGGAAATTTGTCCTTCGTTGTAGGTTGCTTGGTAAATGGAGGTAGTCCTCCATTTACGACCGCAAGTGAGCCCAAAATTTCTGTTGCTAAGTGAGGTAGCTGTCAAAGTGAATTTTGCCCCATTTTGCAACCTTCCTTGCCACAATTGTGAAGTGAATCGCTGCAGTTGCTAAGCTAGTCACACGTTTGTTAAGCGATTCTGGCTTCCCCATTGACTTTGCTTGTCAAGGTGGCAAAAGATCCCCAGACACTGCAACCGTCATAAATATGAGTCAGTTGCCAAGTGCCCGAATTTCAATCACATGAACCTGGGGATGCTGCAACGGTCATAAGTCACTTTTTTTTAAGTTTGAACAGTCAGTAAATGAATTCTTGTATGTCGAGACTACCTGCCTAGTACCAGGATGGGGGAAATGGTTCTAGACTCTTTGCCATCCTGTAAATCATTTCTAGACTGCTTCCGTATTGGTTTCATTGATCATCCAGGAAGATGGGGCACTAATCTGGTTTGTAGCCAACATATTTAAAAATCTAGACATGAGCTACAAGCCCAATATATATTTAGGAAAGAAACCTGTTTTTCAGTTCTAGAAGTTGAAAAACATAAGCAGCAGGCCTGGGGCTGTGCGTCTGCATCGGCTATACAGGTTACACACAACTGTGAAAGTCAAGGTGTACCTAATTTTGTATTGTGTTCACTGTCCATAGAGAGTACAATCAAAAGTGTATAAGGAAGCAACTAAAAGAGCCAAGAACTTTTGAGCTCTTTCGTTTTCTATTTTTATTCCTCTGTAAAGGCCCAGTTTTTGTTACTGTTTATAGAGAAAGAAATGCAAAGCGAATATTATCTGGCAACCTGAAGCAGTCGGTTGGTAGATATGTGTGTGTGTGTGTGTGTTTTAATACTGCCTAATAGTTACACGCTTTTGAAAAGCAAATGCCCCTTAAAGACTCCCATTCATTTGCAGCTCTGATAGGATAGAGCTAGGATCTGCTGTGTGTAGATGTGATAGGAGGTGGAAGTCACCCCATGTTCAAAGAAAATCTTTTCTTTGCCCCCCCCCCCCCCCCGTCTTTCAGGATTGTAGCCTGTATCAACACCCAATTCAGGGAGTTCCTGTGTTTAATCTAGCATGACCTTGTGATTATTTCTGAACAGCCAACTCCCAGTGTAAACCTAGATAGAACAGGAATAAGGAATTCCACACCCTTCCCTCCTGGCATGATTTCTCTTGTGTTAACAACGCTAGCATTATGTTGGGATGGATGGGCAGTAGCTTCACTGGTAGGACAGACAAAGAAGATTTGCAGTACAAGTCTCCAATGGGAGAGGGGAATTTTGGGCGCCAGTTGCGAGCACATTCACAATACGTCTTTCATGGTGGGCCTGGCCAGTCCAACTTTGTGTAGCAAAAAGCAAAGTCGAAAGTTTTGAGTGCTGAACTAAAGAAGCTTCATGAGAAGCGAAATGTGTCTTCAAGGAAAAACAAAGTCCAGGTGCCTTTTGAAAAAGCACCTTTGGCACAACCATGGCTTGTTTGAATGAGAATATTTGTAGACATGGAGCCCTCTACCAGCCTCATGAGTCTCCCAAAATAATACCAAATTATTCTTGTTTTCTTGGCAGGCGCCCCCCCCCTTTTAAATAGAGCCCTCGATTATAGATATTTTTGTTTTTATTTCCTTAGAAGGTCTGAAGAGTACAAGGAGGAGCCGAAGGCTGTTTCTTGGAACAGATCAGGCTGGAGGTTAGCACATGGCTTGGCAGTAACCCAGTTTCTCGTTGGATTGATTTTTAGTTAGAAACATCCTTTAAAAGAAATCTGGAAATGAACTTTGGGTCGTGTCAAGGATCAAATATTTGGAGGGCATCTGGGGTTCAAGAAATGGAGCCATTTCTCATTACCGTGGTCTTTATCCAGGAGGACTTTTGAGGAGACCCATGGTAAGATGCCCTCTGGGGCTCCATGTATACATTCGGAGGTCTTCCTGCTCAATTTTTATTCTTTCCTTCCCAAGAGACTGGCACATGAGTTCTACATGGGATCAAGAATAGGGACCCTGTGGATCCTACCTCAACAGATACGGTCAATAGGAAGGTATGGCGAAAGGCCTAATTCAACAAGTCATTTCCTTCCCATTTTTAAAAAATCTTTAGAACACTGTTGGCCTTGTCAAACTTCCACCAAGAATTTAGGCAAAGTTTTTATCTTATCAAACCCACTTAAGCCAGAAATAATTGCTTCCTTCATATGTCATGCTAAGGTTGTGTGTTCCGGGCTGAGCATGTCATCTGAACGCAGCCTGTAAAGAGCTGCAGTATATATCCTGGTTTGTAACATAGCTTGTTCTATGAATCTGACTTACTTGGGTTAATTCAATAAATGGCAAGGGATGCTGTGTCAATACAGTTGAAGAATTTTCCTAGTTCCACTATTTAGAGGCTTGAGAAATAATGGAAGTTCCTAGGGACTAGCTTGCTTTCACGCAGTGCTTGTAAACGCTTATTGCTCTAATGTGTTCCTCTTTTCCCATTATAGTTAAAAGTGCAAACATCTCCTAGTTGTAAAACGTTCTGCTCCTCATTTTCACCAATGGCTTGAGAAATCTAATGGCTTCCCCAACAGCCCTAAACCGTGGTTTGCAAACCACTGTGTGTTCCCATAAGCTTCTAAGCTAAAATTAAGCCAACATCCAATGGGAGAGTTCTAGGATGACGTGAGAAGACTTAAAACTTCGCTTCTCTGGGACTCCAGGCTGCATCCTCAACAATCCGCTTTCCGAAGCCTCTGGATGACGGTTGTTTGCTGATGCATTTTTGTGGAAGGAATTAGTTAAACGGTGTGGTTTGGGTAGGTCAAAAGGCAACGTGAAACAAGAAACTCAGCAGGAGCACTCCACCATCTGCTGAGCATTTGATCTCTGTGTCCTGGGTGGCATCCCATAATCACCAGTGCCCCATTGTTGCTTTGTGCATGGAGGCCCTTTGAACTTGCACAGCCACTGCATTGCTGTGCTAAGTTTTCATTCACGTTTGGAAACTGAAAGAGCCCTTCCCCAAACTCTTAACATCCCCCAAACCCAGCAGCTGAGAGGGTGTCTCTCTCTCTCTGTCCTTCTGTTTCTCAGCTGTCAGTTAGTGAAATGTAATCATGGTTGAAAATCCATCTGAGCTTCAGAAAAAGGTAGAGACTTGATCATTATTTCAGCTTTCTAATGAATACAACAGCTGCAGAGGGCTGTCCTGAAGGATTCCAGCTGGCGTCTAGGACAAGGCTTCATTCTGCTGAGCCAGGCCTGCTGGAGGACCTTGGCATCTGATCTGACTTAGGGAACCTCTGTTGGTAGGACATCTCCTCCAATTGTGGGGACCTTGGTGCTCTCTGAGCTTTGTGGTTGGATTCCTCTTGGTGCTTTGATTGAGCTCCTCAAATCTCCTTAACCGAAGAAGGATCCCTGCCATCATCTCTTCAACACACCAACTGGACTCCTAGGTCCTACTTATTGGAGGGTTTTGTTTTTTTTTAATACCTCAAACTTGGTGTGACTGCTAAGTCGTGAACCCTGACTGGCAAAATCATGTTGGTTGGGTTCATGCAATATATTAAGCCAATGCCAGAATTAAGACCTTGTATGATGTAGTATCCAAACAGGTGGGAAGAGAGGGTGAGCAGTTTGGGGGAAAAGGCAAAGCAGGAGTGAGAAAAAAAAATTGAAGGGGAAACAAGATCACGTGAAATATTAATACCACTTTACAATGCCTTGGTAATGCCACACTTGGAGTACGGCATCCAGTTTTGGTCACCACGATGTAAAAAAGATGTTGAGACTCTAGAAAGAGTGCAGAGAAGAGCAACAAAGAGGATTAGGGGACTGGAGGCTAAAACATATAAGGAACGGTTGCTGGAATTGGGTATGTCTAGTTTAATGAAGAGAAGGACGAGGGGAGACATGATAGCAGTGTTCCAGTATCTCAGGGGCTGCCCCAAAGAAGAGGGAGTCAAGCTATTTTCCAAAGCGCCTGAAGGCAGGACAAGAAGCAACGGATGGAAACTAACCGAGGAGAGAAGCAACCTAGAACTAAGGAGAAACTTCCTGACAGTTAGAACAATTAACCAGTGGAACAACCTGCCTCCAGAAGCGGTGAATGCTCCAACACTGGAAGTTTTTAAGAAGAGACTGGACAGCCATTTGTCCGAAATGGTATAAGGTTTCCTGCCTGAGCAGGAGGTTGGACTAGATGACCTCCAAGGTTCCTTCCAACTTTATCATTATTACTACTACTACTACTACTACTACTACTACTACTACTACTACTACTACTACTACTACTACTACTACTACTACTACTACATCCTTGCTCTAGTTAGTCTTCCAGGAGAACCCTTGGAAGATGGAACCTGCTCTGTGGAAAGATAGTTTCAAAAGAGGAGAAAATCTGAAGGCATCATGGCTACTGATGGTGGCGCAGTGGTTAGAATGCAGTACTGCAGGCTACTTCTGCTGCCTGCTGGCTGCCTGCAGTTTGGCAGTTCGATTCTCACTGGCTCCATCAGCCTTCCAACTTTCCGAGATCAGTAAAATGAAGACCCAGATTGTTGGGGGCAATAAGTGCTATTGCTATTGTTATAAATAGGAGCCATGGTGGCACAGTGGTTAATATTGCAGGCTGATTCTGCTCACTGCCAGGAGTTGGATCCTGACTGGCTCAAGGTTGGTTCAGCCTTCCATCCTTCTGAAGTCAGTAAAATGAGAACCCAGATTGTTGGGGGCAATTTGCTGTCTCTGTAAACCGCTTAGAGAGGGCTGTAGAGCACTGTGAAGCAGTATATAAGTCTAACTGCTATTGCTGTTGCTACTGGTACTGTAGGGCAGAGCACAGCCACCACTTCAGACCACGGATGCTAGGGAGGCAGCAAGCAGGAATAATTTCCAGAATTGTTTTGTAGGGATCTGCCCTCCTTGCCTAGCATCCTCCTTAGTTGGAAGCAGAATGGCACAATCAGAATCGCCACAGCCAGCTGGCCGCAGGACAATCCAACAAATGCAAAAGTTAAATTAATCTCAAAGGAACCATGGTCAATAATAATGAAATAAAATCAGTCTAGAAATACAAGAGTTACAATAATTTCAACAAAAATGTAGTCACCAATAATAAGAGTAACTGAATGAAATGATTAATACGGCATTGAGTAGTCGCGCACCACGTTGTCCCGTGGCAAATTGGCCGTGGCAAGTCAGCCACGGCGAGTTGTCCTAGACCAGGGGTAGGCAACCTTGGCTGTTTTATGACTCGTGGACTTCAATTCCCAGAATTCCTGCTGGCTCAGGAATTCTGGGGGTTGAAGTCCACAAGTCATAAAAGAGCCAAGGTTGCCTACCCCTGTCCTAGACCAATTGGAAGTTAGCTCTCTGTGTAACATAGTCCTCTAAGTTAGCCTGCTACCCTCACAAGTTGGCTGCCTGAGGAATTCTGGGAGTTGAAATCCCCAGGCCTTAAAGCTGCCAAGGTTAGGTACCCTGATATATACGATCTCAAGTGAAACCAGGGAACTAATATTTCAGGCTGGTCTGAAATGGCATCATGGTTGAACACCACCTTGTGGGAGATGAAAATTCCGAGTAGTAGCTGAAAAAGGGGTGGTTTAGTCACCTTCCTTTCTCTCGTTCTATTATTTCAGGAATATTTTCTTTGATCAGGGAACATTTATGGGTGGGGAACGCCCTTAGTCTGCACAATGGTGTATGGTTTGGTTCTGCAAGCAACAGAAGCTGGGGGGGGGGGGTTACACAAGCACCCAAGGTTACCATTCCAAACCCCTTCACATCAAAAACAGACCCATTGAATTCAGGAGGGCTTACTCCAGAGCAGGCTGTCATAAAATTGCATCACTAGGGAACTTTAATCCAACACACAAGCTACCTTCTGACAGCTGGGTTTAGTTCAACTAGTAAGCTTGCTTTGAACCATCTGGCGCGTTGCGTATGGAAAGTTCCCAGTTGCTTAATGCTCATTTGGAGGTTAAGCCATATTTACTCAGGAGGGTTCCTAATTATATTTTGGGCACTTGGGGGCTGGGGGCTGGGTCTGCCTGCAGCGGTACCTCTCACCGTCTGTTCCTTCTGCAGCATCCACACAACAGACATGGTTTATTTATTACGCAGACCAAGTGTTTCCAACTCCTAGAATTGAGTTTGTCCATTTGTGGTCAAAGGGCAGTAAAGGTTGCATGCTACGGTTAACCATACATAAAATGCTGTTAAATGAGAAACTCAGTTGGTTAATGCCGTATCTAACACTATCCACAAACTGCGATAAATTTGAGATAATGCCTATGTTAGATCTAAGTCTGCTGCTGTTGTTTACTCTTTCTCCTTCCTGATGGAAAGAGACACAGGGTGGGCAGTAGCTCCTGCTTTGGTCTCCTCCTTGAGAGCTTCTTAGAGGCATCTGTTGGGTAATTACGGGGTACGAGATGGACGATGGGGGTGAATCACCAGTGCTTTCTATTTAATACAAAATAATAGAGAGTAACAGAGTTGGAAGGGATCTTGGAGGTCTTCTAGTCCAACCCCCTGCTCAAGCAGGAGACCCTATACCATTTCAGACAATTGGCTGTCCAGTCTCAAAAGCCTCCAGTGATAGAACACCCACAACTTCTGGAGACGTTCCACTGGTTAATTGTTCTCACTGTCAGGAAATTCCTCCTTAGTTCTAGGTTGCTTCTCTCCTTGATTAGTTTCCATCCGTTGCTTCTGGTCCTGCCTTCAGGTGCTTTGATAAATAGGTTGACCCCCTCCCTCTTCTTTGTGGCAGCCCCTCAAATATTGGAATACTGCCACCGCGTTACCCCTAGTCCTTCTTTTCTATAGATTAGCCATGCTTAATTCCTGTAATCGTTCTTCATACGTTTTGGTCTCCAGGCCCTTAATTATCTTTGTTGTTCTTCTCTGCATTCACATTTATTTTACTTTGGGCAGGTGTCATAGCACCAGAGATGTTCCTAGCTTGCTTTCATATCTATTTCTGCGTTTGTGCATATCCATGTGTTGCCTTATCATTGAAGCTTTCGGGGCCACCGATCGAGTTCAGAATATCCACTTATCATTTAGTTCACAGCAGCTCTCAAAGCTTTCCATCTGGTTTAAGATTTTTGCTGGGCCCACTCAGCCTGCAAGTTCACCCACCTCCTAGTAATCATTGCTTGCTCGTTGCTGGTCAGGATGGAAGTTAATCAAAAACCGCTACATACTGTACATTCCAGTGGCAAATTCTTTGCCTGAGCACCAATAATGAGCTTCTCTCTCCTTGTCCCCACCCCACCCCATAAGCCACGAGGTTTACCCACATTTGCTTTCTGCCTTCAATTATCTTCTCCACATCGGTTGTCTGTCCACCACCACCACAGAGTCTCAGTTCTGCTCTGGAATGTGCCCTCGCTTTGGAGAATGTGCACAGACAAAACATTGCTGACTACCATCCGGGGGGTTTTAGACGAGGTGGGTGATCACAGGACCTGCATTTCTTTTCATGAACCTGGAGGCCTTTAGGCCTTCTTTGGTCACCTAGAGGAGAAACTCAAGTCCAATCACTCATCTTGGACAAATAAAAAAAGCAGGAGGGAGGCCTGAAGCTAACTTAGGCAATGGCTCCAGATTCCCCTCCACCTCCAACCACAATTGCCAAAATTGGTAGTGATTTCCTCCCATTTTGAGACAAGAAACCATCCAGGAACGAGAGCATAATCCCTTAAAGAGACATAACACAATCCCCCTCATCCAAAAAATCTCGAATAGTAGAAAACCCTCGCCTGAGCCATGATCATGATGATGTTATCCATTCAGTCACGTCCGGCTCTTGGCGATTCTATGGGCCCGGTCTCTCGGCGTCTTCTGATCTTGCACTGTTTCTTTGAGTTGTTCTGTTCTCTGGCTGGTGTCACACCTGATCCATACCTGTACACATTCTCTGACTTCTTTATGCTGGTGGTGATGCTGGTGGTGCTTGACCAGAGAGGTGTATGGCATTCCTTCAATCGCCTTCCAGGGACATTGCAATCCTCTGAAAATTATAACAGTGGAGAAAATAGTCACATTTTAGCTTTTGCTATTAAAACTTTTAACACAAGGTGTTTTATTTTTTTAAAAAAATTCTTCACAGAGTTGAGTGTAACAGACTTGACTCCTGTCTTTTCTGTACTGGCTGTGGTTGTCTTGTTCTTGTCGTTCCTTTTGTTCTTTGTTGTGTTTTCCTCCTCCTCCTCCTCCTCCTCCTCCTCTTGCTCTTCTCCTCTTCCTCTACTTCTCCTCCTCCTCTTCCTCCTCCTCCTCCCCTCCTCCCCTCCTCCCCTCCCCCCTCCTCTTCCTCCTCCACTTCTCCTCTTCCTCTCTTGAAACCCCACTCCCTTGTACACCAGTGATGTTCCCCAGTTGGGTCATGAAATATCTGCAAGAAAACAGTCAAGCTCAGAAAGCACCAAGGATCCAACAGTCCTCCTCCTCCTCCTCCTCCTCCTCCTCCTCCCCCCTCCTCTTCCTCCTCCACTTCTCCTCTTCCTCTTCCTCTCTTGAAACCCCACTCCCTTGTACACCAGTGATATTCCCCAGTTGGGTCATGAAACGTCTGCAGGAAAACAGTCAAGCTCAGAAAGCACCAAGGACCCAACAGTCCTCCTCCTCCTCCTCCTCCTCCTCCTCCTCCACCACCACCACCACCACCACCTCCTCCTCCTCCTCCTCCTCCTCCTCCTCCTCCGAACACATGATCGCCATCTGGGTCCTTCCCATTCAACTTCCACCAAGCAAAGTCAGTGTGATTCACTTAACAACCGCAGTGATGTTAATATGACTTGTGGCAAAAAAAGATCTTAAAATCAGTCGTGGCTGAGTTAACTGCTTTGCTTAGCAATGGAAATTCTGGCCCAAAGAGCGGACGTAAGTTGAAGACGACCTATATATACTTGAAGTTCAATACGGTCATTGTACAGAGATGGACTAGACCTGAGCAAGGCCAGGTTGAGCTATAAAAGTCAAAGGGCAAATGGGACCTTTCCCATTTGTCTTCCGCCTGTGCTGGTGCCCATCTTCAGAGAACTTCTCTCTAGCAGAGCGTGTGACAAACTCCGCTAGAGAGACGTTCTCTGAGGATGGGATCCAGCAGGGATCTGAAAGCTTGGAAGATTGAAACTCTTATCCTGCTGTCCGACCCAGATTGAATCCTGCAATATTATCCTGGGACACGGAGATTCGCCTTCATTTGTGGAAGGGCAAAGCTCGGCTTCTCAACCTCGTCTGCAGGGTAAGTGTGAGGATCAGAAGGAAGCTTGAAAGAAAGGAAAACCGCAGATGCCTCCACAAAGCAGGAAAGGCCGGGTTCAAGTCTTCAGAAAGGGGAAAAGCACGTGCCAATTTTACATGTCTGCTTCTCTTTACCGAGGCTGGAAATCGATTTAGCAATGGAATGCATTTTTCTGAAAAGCCACGGGATTTTTTTACACGCACAACGGAAAAGGAATGTTACATTCTTCTAGATCTCCGTGTAGCCCATGAACCTTATTTACATTTTGGGGGAAAGCGGCACCACACTTAAGTGAATAAAACGCTGCGTGGCAAAGTACGCGAAGGAAATTCTGGGTCTTGCGTTAATTTTCTTCGACAAAGCCGGGAGGAAATGACTGATGGAGTAATTATAGGTTATGAATGAAGAGTACTTCAAAAAAATTCAGAAGACGTGCCCATCAACGCTGGGAAGAAGGAAAGTAGCTAGGAACAAAATAGCAACTCCATCAAGAGACCAGGAAAATGCCTCCCAGACTTCCAATGTCATTGTCAGCAACCTTACAATGGGTCCAGGTTGCGATACTTATTTTTGTTTTCCTACCCTTTTAGAAAACATTCATTCGGATCCCTCACACTTGGCTTGTTTGTTTATTCGTGTCAGAAGCATCACAGTTAAAGTAAGGGTTGCTATACGACATAAAAATTAAAATATAAACTACAAGGTTAAAACATGTACAAATTAAACAGATTTTTGCCCAGAAACTGGCAACATAAATGGCATTTTATCATGCTGCTAGGAGGTCCTCAAGTATATATTGTCTAAGTCCGTGCTTGACCTTCCACTGTCCACTCTGCTTCAGCAGTTTATTCTATCCCAACTACAAGCTGTCTCTTTCATTTACAGGCTTGTAACTTGGGTTCTTATTTCATGATCTGCTGGCAATGGGGTGGGTGCAGTTTTGCTATGATGCATCCGGCCCGGGGGCTGGCAGTTTGACACCCCTGATAATAGTAATAATAATAAAGTTGGAAGGGACCTTGGAAATCATCAGTCCAACCCCCTGCTCAGGCAGGAAACCCTACACCATTTCAGACAAATAGCTGTCCAGTCTCTTCTTAAAAACTTCCAGTGTTGGAGCATTCACCGCTTCTGGAGGCAGGTTGTTCCACTGGTTAATTGTTCTAACTGTCAGGAAGTTTCTAGGTTGCTTCTCTCCTTGATTAGTTTCCATCCGTTGCTTCTTGTCCTGCCTTCAGGCGCTTTGGAGAATAGCTTGACTCCCTCTTCTTTGGGGCAGCCCCTGAGATACTGGAAGACTGCTATCATGTCCCCCCCTCGTCCTTCTCTTCATTAAACTAGACCTAATCTAAGATTTAATTCCTAACATTTGTAATAAGGACTCGGAAGGAGCCAAAATTGAAATAGGCTGAGTTTTGTCAACCACACGGACAACATTAAAGTGGATGGAGGCAATCATTTTTCCATTTTTTTAAAAAAAGGGGTATAAAGTTTGGTTTGCCGAGCAGAAACTGAAGCCAAAAAGTGAAGACGTGAAAAATAAGTAACGTCAGGAAAGGTCATAAATCGTAACTGAAGAAAGAAAATGAGAGACAAACCTCAATGAATCCAGGATACAAGAGGCCCTTTTAATTTATTTTCCTTTTACTTGAAATAGTAGGCTAGGCTACAAGCTTAACATTCCACAGCTGCTTGGAAATGCACGGGTTGACCCAGGCCAAAATTCAACGTGGCTCTGAATAATAACAGGTGTCTATAAAGGAGGCAGTGAGGGAGCAGGTTAAAGGAAAGAATGCATTAGAACATGTCCTTACCTGTTTGGCTTGATCAACAAACAGTTTCTCTCCACCCGACTTCTCTAAATAACAAAACTCACTCTGCAGTCTTACTTTAGCTTTCTCTTTATAAATGCACAATGGTAAAAGCCAAGCCCAAGACAGCAAAATATTCAAAAATTCATTTTTTTATTTATCTTCAGACAGGGAGATAATTAGGAAGTGCCTTCAATTCAGAGTGCAGAGAAGAGCAACAAAGATGATTAAGGACCTGGAGACAAAAACATATGACAAACGGTGGCTGGAATTCGGTATGTCTAATTTAATGAAAAGAAAGACTAATGGTGACATGATAGCAGCCTTCCAATATTTGAAGGGCTACCACAAAGAAGAGGGGGTCAACTTATTCTCCAAAGCACCTGAAGGCAGGACAAGGCAGGACAAGAAGCAATGGATGGAAACTAACCAAGGAGAGAACCAATCTAGAACTCAGGAGAACATTCCTAACAAGAGAACAATTAACAAGTTGAACAGGCTGCTTTCAAAGGTTGTGGGTGCTCCATCACTGGAGACTTTTAAGAAGAGACTGGATAGCCATTTGTCTGAAATGGTATAGAGTCTCCTGCTTGAGCAGGGAGTTGGACTAGAAGACCTCCAAGGTCCCTTCCAACTTGTTATTCTATTATTCTGTCATTTGCAGTAGAGATCAAAATGTGCAAGATGGTGGGTGAAGCCCAAGCATTTTAGTACAACCCTCCAAAAATAATCCATATGTTGTTTTCAGTTGGATCCCCATGCGAGCATATACCTGTATGTGGAGATCCAGGCCAGTGCTAAGCCTGATGGTATCTCCATGCAACTTTTGAGGGCATTTTGGGTGTTTAAGAGAGTCTAGCACAGTGGTTCTCAACCTTTTTAATGCCGCGACCCCCAACCGGTCGTAAGTCGAGGTCTAAACCGGTCGTAAGTCGAGGACTAAACCAGTCGTAAGTCGAGGACTACCCAACCGGTCGTAAGTCGAGGACTTTCCCTGCCCGGGAGTGCCGCGCATGCGTGGTTCTGCCCCCTGCGCCAGCCGAGGCGTAGCTGGCAAGCGGCAGAGACGGAGCAGGCCGACCACCAGCTGGCCCAGCCCAAGGGAGGTAAGGCACCCGCCGGAAAAGGGGAAAAAAATGGCGGACAGCCTTGCTTGGCGACCCCCGTGAAATGGTCGATCGACCCCAAATGGGGTCGCGACCCATAGGTTGAGAACCGCTGGTCTAGCATTTAGAATGGGTCCTACAGATGTCGATAGATGACAACTATTATTCTGGTTTGCTGCAAATTCTGCTGGGAATTAATATCTGGAGGGCTTGACTTTACCCATCATTGCTCTAGACCAGTGGTTTCCCAGCATGGTGACTGAGTGTGATCTGCACCAAAATTTGGTGGGGGAGGAATAAAGGGTGGAGATTCATTTTAATTATTTTGTTTTATGTATTAAGTTTGCAGTGAGGTTACTCTGTGTGTGCTTTTATTGTGTATATGTATATGTATGTGTAGCTATGGCAAATCTAGACAGCATACTAAAAAGCAGAGACATCACCCTGCCAACAAAAGTACGTATAGTCAAGGCCATGGTTTTCCCAGTTGCAATATATGGCTGCCAAAGTTGGACATAAGAAAGGCTGAGCACAAAAGAATTGAGGCCTTTGAGCTATGGTGNCTGGAGAAGACTCCTGCGAGTCCCCTGGACTGCAAGGCGATCAAACCGGTCAGTCCTAGAGGAGATCAACCCCGACTGCTCTTTAGAAGGCCAGATCCTGAAGTTGAAACTCAAGTACTTTGGCCACCTAATGAGAAGGAAGGACTCACTGGAGAAGAGCCTGATGCTGGGAAAGATTGAGGGCAATAGAAGAAGGGGATGACAGAGAATGAGGTGGCTGGATGGAGTCACTGAAGCAGTAGGCGTGAGCTTAAATGGACTCCAGAAGATGGCAAAGGACAGGAAGACCTGGAGGAACGTTGCCCATGGGGTCGCGATGGGTCAGACACGACTTCGCAACTAACAACAACAAATATGTCTCTGTGTGTGTGTGTGTTTGTGTGTGTATGTGTATGTATATGCATATGCATATGCATATCAACACACATACAATAAAAATACTGGTAATAATGTAAATTATGTTTACTTATTCTTACATATTTTTAGATCTTCTTTGACTCTATGCCACTACTTTCCGTTTCCCCGACGAGGGAGCCATGGTTGTCCGAAGACATTTTCCATGGTCATGTGGCCAGCATGACTATATGCCAAAGATGCATGGAAAGCTGTTGCTTTCTCACTAAAGTGGCATCTATTTTATCTACTCACATTTGCATGCTTTCAAACTGCTAGGTAGACAGAGCTGGAGCAAGGAACGGGGCTTATCCCGTCGCACGGCGCTCGGGTCTCGAACCCGGGCTGTCAGCTTTGCAGTGGACAAGCTCCGCATCTTTAACCACTGAGCCATCGCGTTTCCCCTTTGGTAATGATGTGGTAACCATGAAATCAGTCTTCTAGGTAGCCAGTATGTTATGGGTCGGGGCAATGGTTTTTTTGTAAAAAAAACAAAAAAAGGTACCAGAACTCACACACGTAATACAACCCACCTTGCCTACCCTACAAGGTTTACCTTTGTAGTTGAAAAAAAAACCCCTTCTAAAAGACTAGGATTTTGTTCAAGGCAACTCTGGAAAATCCATTGAAAAAAGGTGCCGGAACTCCATTCCAGTGCGTTCTATGACAAAAAAAGCCCTGGGTCTGGGACAAGATTGGGTCCATCTTGCCTGCATAGTAAAGTTGGAAGGGACCTTGAAGGTCATCTAGTCCAACCCCCTGCCCAGGCAGGAAACCCTACACCATTTTGGACAAACGGCCATCCAGTCTCTTCTTAAAAACTTCCAGTGTTGGATCATTCACAGCTTCTGGAGGCAGGTTGTTCCACTGGTTAATTGTTCTCACTGTCAGGAAGTTTCTCCTTAGTTCTAGGTTGCTTCTCTCCTTGATTAGTTTCCATCCGTTGCTTCTTGTCCTGCCATCAGGTGCCTTGGAGAATAGCTTGACTCCCTCTTCTTTGTGGCAGCCCCTGAGATATTGGAACACTGCTATCTTCTCTTAAATAGTCACATTATTTCTTGTTTGGAAGAAAAATGGTGGTGGGGGGGGGAGAAAGAGGAGATGTCTGTTGTCCTTTTCGAGCAGTCTCCATACCGGGTTGGCTTTAAAACGGGGCCATTTGCCTACTGCATAAAGAGCCGTGAGAATGTAAAATGATTTTCCACCAAAGGCAGCCCAATTCACTGTTGACACATAAACACAATCTCTGTGACTCTCCCACTGAGCAGGGAATTATTACGCTTGCCTTCCCCCCTGCTGCAAAGTGAGAGAACTGGGTCTGTGCGGCTTTTTTCAGCCGCTGTAAAACCTGTTCATGAATTGGCTTTCATGCTGTACCTTTTTTTTCCTGACCTGGACGAAGCGCCCAAGCCCTCCACCGTTGTTAGATCGGAACCCGAATCTCTCAAAGCGAGCTAGGACAGTGATGGCGAACCTTTTAGAGACCGAGTGCCCAAAAACTGACCCCGCCCCCGCTCCACCCTCCTGCCCGCCCCGCCTGCCCACAGGACCACTCACCGCCTCCAGGGCCCCCCGCAGATTGCCCAGGCAGCCCAGCAGCGCTATGGCGGCCACACCCTCTGCCCACGCCCTGCAGCATCAACTGCATGATGGGGTGTGAGGGCAGAGTCTTGTCTACGCTGCCTGGCTGCCATGTCCTTGGCTGCGCTGCTCCGCGTGGGCCACACCTGAGGGCGAGTCTCCTTCAGGGGGGCTGCTGGAGAGGAGGGGGCCATGGGAGGAGGCGGGGCTGGGGAGACGGTGAGTGTGCCCACAGAGAGGGCTCCAAGTGTTGCCTCTGGCACCCGTGCCATAGGTTCGCCACCACTGATCTAGGAGATTGAAATCCCCCTTTTAAAAAAATAATAATAATTGCAATACTATTTAGCTTATTCAAGGGCAGTTAAAATACCAAACACCAACGTACGAAAAGAAAAAAGAAAAAGAAAAAACACAACCAACAAGACATTAAAAAGAAAAAGTGTCTTGGAAGAAAGAAGATTGACACATACACACGTAACAGCCTTCCCAGTTGAATCCTGATGGAGGAAATACGACAATATTAATGTTGCACCCTTTACAAAACAGTCCAAAAGAATTTAAACTACAGACAGTCCTTGACTTATGAGCTCAATTTTCTGCTGTGAAGTGAAACATTTAAGTGAGTTTTGCCCCCATTTTACAGCCTTCCTGGCTACAGTTGTTAGGTGAATTACTGCAGTTGTTAAGTTAGTAACCTGGTTGTTAAGTGAATCTGGCTCCCCCCCCATTGACTTTGCCTGTAAAAGGAGATTGTGTGATCCCGGGTTGCTGCAACTGTCATGAATATGAACCAGCTGCCACACATTGGACTTTTGATCACGTGACCATGGGGAATAATAATAATAATAATAGTAATAATAATAGTAATAATAATAGTAATAATAATAGTAATAATAATAGTAATAATAATAGTAATAATAATAATAAAGTTGGAAGGGACCTTGGAGGTCATTGAGTCCAACCCCCTGCTCAGGCAGGAAACCCTATACCATTTCGGACAAATGGCTGTCCAGTCTCTTCTTAAAAAATTCCAGTGTTGGAGCATTCACCGCTTCTGGAGGCAGGTTGTTCCACTAGTTAATTGTTCTAACTGTCAGGAAGTTTCTCCTTAGTTCTAGGTTGCTTCTCTCCTTGATCAGTTTCCATCCATTGCTTCTCGTCCTGCCTTCAGGTGCTTTGGAGAATAGCTTGACTCCCTCTTCTTTGGGGCAGCCCCTGAGATATTGGAACACTGCTATCATGTCCCCCCTCGTCTTTCTCTTCATTAAACTAGACATACCCAATTCCAGCAACCGTTCCTTATATGTTTTAGCCTCCAGTCCCCTAATCATCTTTGTTGCTCTTCTCTGTACTCTTTCTAGAGTTTCAGCATCTTTTTTACATCGTGGTGACCAAAACTGGATGCAGTATTCTAAGTGTGGCCTTACCAAGGCATTGTAAAGTGGTATTAATACTTCACGTGATCTTGATTCTATCCCTCTGTTAATGCAGCCCAGCACTGTGTTAGCCTTTTTGGCAGCTGCAGCATACGGCTGGCTCATATCTAAGTGATTGTCCACTAGGACTCCAAGATCCCTCTCTCAGTTATTACTATTGAGCAAGGTACCCCCTATACTATACCTGTACATTTGGTTTTTCTTGCCTAAATGTAGAACCTTACTTTTTTCACCATTCAATTTCATTTTGTTAGATAGTGCCCAGTGTTCAAAATGCTCATAAGTCACTTTGTAATATTGAATGGTCACTAAATGAACAGTTGGAAGTTGCTGTAAGTCAAGGACTATCTGTACTGAACGGTTTACAAGGAGATTGAACTCTAAGGGGATTGGAAAGAGTTAATTTTCCCTCTCTAACCTCCGCTGAATAGAGTTATTGTGAATGGGGACTCAGAGCGTACACTGCAGGGTTTGGCTCAATCCCAAACAATTTTATCAGATAAAAAGATGAAAAGTTTACAAATGTTTGGGATGTTTGCAGGGGGAGCCACTGCCCCCATCCCCACAATTTCTGGAAACTTAAAATACTCCCTTGCAGATTTCTAGTCTGCTCTCCTGAATGATCCCTGGATCTTTTGCTTAGTTGGAAAGAGGTCCCTTCGTCCCTCTCTGAGGGCATTCCAGACACAGGAGTGAATTGTGGATGTTGTTAAAAACATAATGTGGAAAACAGTTTTTAACCTTCAGAGCTGAGCAACTGTTTTCCGACTTCATCGGGGTAGACTCTCCTGCATGAATAGGCTTTTAAAAATCTTCCCCGCTGTTCAATTTTTCAGATGGTGTCACATACAATGGAATATTGTTAGAAGTACGTAGGCATATCACAACAGTTGCGTGGAAAAGGTTTGACATACAAAAGGTTCTAGGCTTCTCTGAGGCAAGTTGTTCTACAGATGTTCCCTTTAGCCATAAGAGTTTATCTGGGGAGAAATTACTTCTGAGAATACAGAAGTATGCAATTAACATAGAACGATATTGTATTTAAGGTAGAAAGACACTACAGTAGCTAGTAATCTTACAGAAGCTAGTTAGCTTCTAGTTCAAAGCTCTATTTTTTTCCTCCAAAATGGAAGCACAGGATAGTGTTTTACAGATATATATATGAAGAGAAGGACAAGGGGGGACATAATAGCAGTCTTCCAATATCTCAGGAGTTGCCACAAAGAAGAGGGAGTCAAGCCATTCTCCAAGGCGCCTGAAGGCAGGAGAAGAAGCAACGGATGGAAACTAATCAAGGAGAGAAGCAACCTAGAACTAAGGAGAAACTTCCTGACAGAACAAATAACCAGTGGAACAACCTGCCTCCAGAAGTGGTGAATGCTCCACCACTGGAAGTTTTTAAGAAGAGACTGGATAGCTATTTGTCTGAAATAGTATAGGGTTTCCTGCCTGAGCAGGGGGTTGGATTAGATGACTTCCAAGGTCCCTTCCAATTTTATTATTATTATTATTATTATTATTATTATTATTATTATTATTATTATTATTATTATTATTATTATTATTATTATTATTATTATTATTATTATTATTATTATTAGATATGATGGACTTCAACACTCCAGATTCCTGGTAGCTTCATTTAATATGCTATTTATATAGTTGGTTAATGACTGATATGCCATGTCTATATTTGATTAATGACCAGGAATAAGGTATCTTGAACTGGACAAGTAGGAAAATAGGACTGGCTTGGGAATGAATTTATTTTTGTCTTTGAAAGCTTTAAAACCATTCACAAAATGATTGCAGATGTGCAGTTGCCTTTGATTAGGACTATATTTCTGGACTGTGAAAATATAGATGACCATCAGATGGCAGTAAAGATGGGCAAGTGAAGGAAATACTGGTTTCTGCTGCCATCTTGTGGTTTTCCCATGTTCTGCAACCCTAACTGGTAGCCTTGATCTTGATAATATGATTCCCTCTAAAGGATTTCTCATTGAAGGGCACACTGTAGACCCCTAAAAGTGGAGTACCGTGATTGGGGTGCACATATGACACTAAGCTGTAGTTACGTTAACTATGGCTTAGCAAATAAACCCAAGTTGGTTGTATTTGTATGTTATAGGATTAAACATTTACATCATTTACAGGTTCAGATAGCCAGAAATAAGCAAAACATATTCTAGCTTTACATGCCATTTTACAATTATGCAACCATCATTTTGATTTAAGCTGACTTTTGGTGGGGAGAAAGTGCTCAAGATTAAACAAAACATGTTTTCTCAGGGCAACAGCCCCATCTTGACAAAACCAGGAAATTCAGGAGAGGTTGTGATCCCCGTGAGGTACTTTTAAAGGAGAGGGGAGAAAAAGCCTTTAACCCAGGCCAAAGTGATAGCTTTTTAATTTCCTGGCTTGGTTGCTTTACATGATACACCAGCCTCCCACAGCAGCTTAAAATCAGCTCTCCTCCCCATGAAAAAGCTTTGTAGATGTAATTAAGTGAAGACTTCACAGCTGTTTGCAGCTGGAGACATTTGCTCAGTTAGGTCATGAGTGAAATCTAAACTTTGTAGGGGCCGAAGATTTCTTCAATGAGCGAGTTGGGGTGAAACCTTATGCTCGTTTTAATAAGGCCTTTACTGGCTGCGGTAGGTCGTATTTCCCCCCCCCCCCGGGGATTTTCCAGGATATTTCTTCCCACATTTGCACCTTCAGATCCGGGCTTGTTTTCCCAGACAAGGATAGTGGGTGGCATTAAGTGACTAAGGTCACCAGCCCTTTAATATTCACAAGGACAGTGGTAGAATTCGGAGATAAGGTTAGCACTTTGTATGTGCTAAAAATTGCTGATCTCTGAATTTAACCTCTTGGAATGAGCCAAAGGTGCTTTTTCAAGAGGCAGCTGGACTTTTTTTCTTTTTCCTTGAAGACATTTCACTTCTCATCCAAGAAGCTGCTTCAGTTCTGACTCAGAAGCTTCTTGGATGAGAAGCGAAACGTCTTCAAGGAAAAACCAAGAAAGTCCAGTTGCCTGTTGAAAAGGCACCATGACCTGGAAGACTCCATAAACACTCTTTGAATGACAGTTACCATGTGCTTTCCCATGAAACGTAGTGTGACTACCTTATTTTTTTCCAGATCTGGCTCTTTAACTTGAAGGCACATCAACCTGCTCCCACAACGTTGGTATGAGGATGTCTCCTTAATCAGGATGAAGTTTTCCTCTCATCCCCAGCTGGTAAGTGGAGCCAGATAACTTTGGGCTCTGAACTGAACTGATGTGGAAATAATATTTTCCATCTTCTCCTCCTCACATGAGCCTTACTGTAGGGATGGTTTGCATTTGTTATGGGATGATCCATGATAACGATGTGGTAGGAACTGAGACCTCCCCAGCTCCTGTTGACTCTGTGGACATATTTTCTCCTCTCTATCTTCCCTCATGACCATCTTGGTTCGTGGGACTGGACTGAAATGTCACCCTGTGAGAGGACCATTATGAAGACCTTCTAGATCACCCTGAGGGAGACTTTTTGTTTTCTACTAAGTCATTGTCAAGGAGTTTTGGTCTATCCCTTTCTTTCCAGAGCTTGATGCTACTCTAGCAATAGCAGATAAACCTTAACTTGTCCTGAGGTAAATTGCTAAAACAATAGTATTTATAGCAGAGAATATTTGTAGCTCAGAGTTGAAAAGAGGGGTCCTTAGTGCACCACTCTGAGCTGTTTTCTTGCAAACTGGGCAACATCATCAATGCATCATCAGTACACTGATGATGTTATCTAGTTTGGGTAATAAAACATCTGCAAGAAAACAACAAAGCTTAGAGAGCACCAAGGACCCCTCACAGCAGTATTTGCTTACCTCATTGCCAAAGCTGAGTAGACACCATCTACATAAATAGAACAAATTATCCCAGCATACTGTGGACAGTACATTAGCCCAGCTGGATGGATGTGTTGTGAAATTTCAGGATTATATAAGCTTGACATGTGCCTTTCGAGAGAATTCATTGAATCTTAATCATAGCTACAATACCTGGGATTGACCTGGTCATCTTCCAAGAGTCTTCTTTTTAGGTGGTAAGAAATATGACTTTAGAACAGGGATGTCAAACTGCCGGCCCACAGGCCGGAAGCGTCATGGCGAAACCACGCGCACCCCATTGCTGGCAATGGAAAAAAAAGTCGCGATACGTCACGACACGTCACGTGACATTGCGAGTTTGACACCCTTGATTTAGAAGGTCAGTTGAGTGAAACTGTTCTTTTTGTCCTGCTGAGCGGGGGTGTGTGTGTGTGTGTGTGTGTGTGTTTCTGGATGTCATTGAGGCCCACCTCGATACGACCACTTTGAGAATAGGATAGATTTGATTTGTTGCTAAGGTTGCCCAGAATGCTGAACCACAGCTGGCCTCAGCACTGAATGTATATGCTGATTTAAATACTCCAGGGTGATAAGATGGTATTTTGCAACATGGACTCCCATTGCGTTTCTTGGCATTGTGCCATGTGCCCATCTGTCTTTCCTGAATGCATAGGAAATATCTGCTGGCTACTGCCAACGAAATGCAAGGACAATAGACGTTTACCACTAGACCTGGCTGCCGTCAGCAGAGAGATTTTGCCATTTGAGTTCCAGACTAGCTTCCTAACTTTTTAATACTACTACTAATAATAATAATAAAGTTGGAAGGTACCTTGGAGGTCATCTA
Source organism: Protobothrops mucrosquamatus (assembly GCF_001527695.2). Lineage (NCBI taxonomy): Eukaryota > Metazoa > Chordata > Lepidosauria > Squamata > Viperidae > Protobothrops > Protobothrops mucrosquamatus. The sequence goes on along the minus strand of NW_015388075.1, from coordinate 174,577 downwards.
GTCCAACCCCCTGCTCAGGCAGGAAACCCTATACCATTTCAGACAAATGGCTGTCCAATCAGTTCTTAAAAACTTCCAGTGTTGGAGCATTCACAACATCTGGAGCTAAGTTGTTCCACTGGTTAATTGTTCTAACTGTCAGGAAGTTTCTCCTTAGTTCCAGGTTGCTTCTCTCCTTGGTTAGTTTCCACCCGTTGCTTCTCGTCCTGCCTTCAGGCGCTTTGGAGAATAGCTTGACTCCCTCTTCTTTGTGGCAGCCCCTGAGATACTGGAAGACTGCTATCATGTCCCCCCTTGTCCTTCTCTTCATTAAACTAGACATACCCAATTCCAGCAACCGTTCCTTATATGTTTTAGCCTCCAGTCCCCTGATCTTCTTTGTTGCTCTTCTCGGTACTCTTTTTAGAGTCTCAGCATCTTTTTTACATCGCGGTGACCAAAACTGGATGCAGTATTCCAAGTGTGGCCTTACCAAGGCATTGTAAAGTGGTATGTAGCTGTTGGCATCTTCTGTTCCCGTGGCATCTTCTGAAGATGCATGGAAACTCAGGCTTTGCCCCCGAACAGTGGAATCAACCGCAAAATGGTCAGTTTGGCTCCAAGCCCAATTCAATGGGCTGGTTTTGACCTTCATGGCATGGGGCTGAGTTATCTGAGAGACCTCCTCTTCCCCATTACATCTGCCTGTCCCATCAGAAGAGGAATATTGGGGGTCCTGGCTGCTAGAGAATTATATCAATAAAGGAGAATATTTGTAATCCAGGGTTGAAACGAAGGCTCCTTGGTGCTGTCTGAGTTGGTTGTTTTCTTGCAGATGCTTCATTAGACTCTAGAAAGAGTACAGAGAAGAGCAACAAAGATGATTAGGGGACTGGAGGCTAAAACATATAAGGAAAGGTTGCTGGAATTGGGTATGTCTAGTTTAATGAAGAGAAGGACGAGGGGGGACATGATAGCAGTGTTCCCATATCTCAGGGGCTGCCCCAAAGAAGAGGGAGTCAAGCTGTTCTCCAAAGCGCCTGAAGGCAGGACGAGAAGCAATGAATGGAAACTAATCAAGGAGAGAAGCAACCTGGAACTAAGGAGAAACTTCCTGACAGTTAGAACAATTAACCAATGGAACAACCTGCCTCCAGAAGCAGTGAATGCTCCAACACTGGAAGTTTTAAAGAAGAAACTGGACAGCTATTTGTCCGAAATGGTATAGGGTTTCCTGCCTGAGCAGGAGGTTGGACTAGATGACCTCCAAAGTCCCTTCCAACTTTATCATTATTATTATCCAAACTAGTTAATATCATCAGTGCTAGTGCTGATGTTATAGAACAGGGGTCTTCAAACTTGGCAACTTTAAGACTTGTGGGCTTCATCCCAGAATTCTGGGAGTTGAAGTCCACAAGTCTTAAAGTCGCCAAGTTTGAAGACCCCTGTTTTAGAATTATAACATAAAGAGTTATATATAAAACTCTTTAGATATAAAGAGTTATGTCTGCCAGAACCCCAGAAAGGAGCCTTTTCTGCTGTGGCACCTGCCTTGTGGAACATCATTTTCATCCTATTAACGTTTTTTGCAAGTCCCTCAAGACTTGGCTAAATCACCAGGTGGGAGGACCCAAGGGAACGTTGAGTTGTTGAGTTGGCTCCATTGTTGATAATACAGGTCCTGCTCAACCTACGACGACAACTGAGTCCCAAATTTCTGCTGTTAAGTGAGGCACTTGTCAAGCGAGTTGTATCCCATTTTACGGCCTTTCTTGCCCCTGCTGTTAAGTGAATCACTGCCAGCTGATAAGTTACTAACCTGATTGTTAAGTGAAACCAGCTAACCCATTGACTTTGCTCGTCAGAAGGCCACAAAGGGTGATCACGTATGAACCGGTTGCCAAGTATCTGAATTTTGATCACGCGATCACGGGGATGCTGCAAAGGTCACAACTGTCACTGTCATAAGTCACATTTTTCAGTGCCGTTATAACTTTGAACGGCCCCTAAATGTACTGTTGTAAGTCAAGAGTACCTGTATCTGTCACTCTCTCCTTACCTTTTTAAATTGTTGACTTTTTAAATTATTGTTTTTAATGTTTTGTTATGGTGCACTGCCCATAGTTACATTTTGTGAGACGGGTGACTATATAAATATGAATGAGTGAGTAAGTGAGTGAGTAAATGAATGAATATAAGATACAGTCATAGTATGGAAGTGGAACGGCTAAGTCTCCACTTTTGAAGACTAGCATGGCTGGGCAACAGGTGGCTCCTTTGATGTGGCAGAACTACAAGTTCCTGGCATTTCTCACTAATCACTGGGCTTTCCGGGGAATTCTAGTTTAACTGAAGCAGGAGAGCCAGTTTGGGGGTAGTGGTTAAAGCATCAAGCTAGAAACAGGAAGAATACGTGTTCTAGTCCTGCCTTAGGAATGAAGCCAGTTGGGTGACTTTGGACTCTCTCAACCTGTTGTAGATCATTCCAAAGAGTGTCAAACAAAAGCAGTAAGGAGCTGTGGTGGCGCAGTGACTAGAATGCAGTATTGCAGGCTAACTCTGCCGACTGCAAGGAGTTCGATTCTGAGCAGCTCATGATTGACTCAGCCTTCCATCCTTCCAAGGTTGATAAAATGAGGACCCAGATTGCTGGGGGCAAGATGCTGACTCTATACAACCGCTTAGAGAGGGCTGTAAAGCACTGTGAAGTGGTATATGAGCCTAAGTGCTATTGCTATTGCTTCCTTCCTTCCTTCCTTCCTTCCTTCCTTCCTTCCTTCCTTCCTTCCTTCCTTCCTTCCTTCCTTCCTTCCTTCCATAACTCTGCCAACTACCAGCAGTTCGATCCTGACTGGTTCAAGGTTGACTCAGCCTTCCATCCTTCCGAGGTTGGTAAAATGAGGACCCAGATTGTTGGGGGCAATAGGCTGACTCTGTAAACCGCTTAGAGAGGGCTGTAAAGCACTGTGAAGTGGTATATAAGTCAAAGTGCTGTTGCTATCTTCTTACCCTACTTTAGACTGCAGGTTCTCCTTCTAATAGAGGCGACGAAGCATTGGCCCTCTTGTCTGGTTCCTACAATGAGGGAAAGTCTCCAAACGTCTTCACTGTTTCCAAGTGATAGCATTTCAAGGTCTTGAGGATGGAAGTCAAGGGCCCATGTAGCAAATTAAGGGCCCCCCCAATAGAAATAGCACAGCTTCCCATCTTAGTAGCTTTCCTGTGAGACCGTGAAGTCCATATTGGTGCTCTCTGAAGGCCATTCAATCTAGAAATCAAAGTGATCTACTAGAAGTCCTGTTTTGAGTGATATTTCCAGCACAAACCCACCATTACGTTGCTTTATGGGATAGATAGCATGATCTAAGTGTAGTTTAAAATCCCTCCTTTCCTCTCCTGCTCATCTAGATCAGAAGAAGAGGTTGAGATCCTTCAGCCTGGAAAAACAACCCAACCACTCAAGGTCTCCAGACCTGAACAGCTGACAATCTGATCTCTTTGTCATGCTGTGGAATGGGTGACCAGGGGGCATTCTTCTTGGCACAACACTGGGTAGCTGCGCAGTTGATTTTCCTATTGCATTGTGTTAACTGTAGTATTTTCCATTCCATTATTGTGGAGTTGGCAGCTCTGGGGATGATGATTATGGCTGAGATTATTTTTAAAATCATGGTTTCCTGTCTGCCTTGCCCAGAAGGATCTTTTAGAAAAGTCTGCTCTCTTGAAAAAGAGGAATATGGCACAGGATGAATTATAGCCCAAATTACAATCACAAAAAGAGAGGCATATTAATCGGATTCCCTCCCCCCCCTTTCTCTGCTATATGCAGATCTTTCTTGGAATGTGTAGGAGATTGCTAGTTGAGGTCTTCTTCATTCGCTCCACATGTCATTCTTTGTTTATATCCCGTCTTTATTATTTTTATAAACAACTCAAGGCAATAAACACAAACACAGTACTCCTTCCTCCTCCTATTTTCCCCACAATAACAGCCCTGTGAGGTAAGTTGGGATGAGAGAGAGGGACTTGCCCAAAGTCACCCAGTTGGGTTTCATGCCTAAGGCAGGACTAGAACTCACTGTCTCCTGGTGATTGTCTTAAAGGCACACAGCCAGCTTTCATGCCTAATGCAGGACTAGAACTCACTGTCTCCTGGTGATTGTCCCAAAGGCACACAGCCAGCTTTCATGCCTAAGGCAGGACTAGAACGCACTGTCTCCTGGTGATTGTCCCAAAGGCACAGCCAGCTTTCATGCCTAAGGCAGGACTAGAACTCACCGTCTCCTGGTGATTGTCCCAAAGGCACACAGCCAGCTTTCATGCCTAAGGCAGGACTAGAACTCACCGTCTCCTGGTGATTGTCCCAAAGGCACAGCCAGCTTTCATGCCTAAGGCAGGACTAGAACTCACCGTCTCCTGGTGATTGTCCCAAAGGCACACAGCCAGCTTTCATGCCTAAGGCAGGACTAGA
>NW_015388075.1:158212-169796 GCF_001527695.2 Protobothrops mucrosquamatus | reverse complement strand
GTGATTGTCCCAAAGGCACAGCCAGCTTTCATGCCTAAGGCAGGACTAGAACTCACCATCTCCTAGTGATTGTCCCAAAGGCACAGCCAGCTTTCATGCCTAAGGCAGGACTAGAACTCACCGTCTCCTGGTGATTGTCCCAAAGGCACATAGCCAGCTTTCATGCCTAAGGCAGGACTAGAACTCACCGTCTCCTGGTGATTGTCCCAAAGGCACACAGCCAACTTTCATGCCTAAGGCAGGACTAGAACTCACTGTCTCCTGGTGATTGTCTCAAAGGCACAGCCAGCTTTCATGCCTAAGGCAGGACTAGAACTCACCGTCCCTTAGCGATTGGCTCAAAGTCACCCATTGCGTCATATTGTCTGAATGCCTATAGAGGCTATTCAGAAGTAGTAATAGTAATAACTTTATTGTCATTAACACCAGTTAATGTAGAATCTATACATGCTTATGAATAAATCTCATTATATTTAATGATGCTTGCTTCCAGGTTGGTCCACACCAGATCGCTATTTTATCCCCAAATAAAAACTTAAATAATCACGTATCTTTGGCGGTAGGGAGCGTTTCCATTAACTGATGTAGAATTCCGGAACTTCAAAACAAAACCTATTACTGGCTGTCCTCAATTTACAACAGTCCATTTAGTGACCAGTCACAATTACAACGGCACTGAAGAAAGTGACTTATGACCCTTTTTTCACACTTACAACCGTTGCAAGCCTCCCCAGGGTCACGTGATCAGAATTCAGAGGCCTGGCAACTGATTCATATTTACGATGGTCACCGTGTCCCGGGATCACGTGATCCCCTTTGGTGCCCTTCTGACAAGCAAAGTCAATGGGGGAAGCCAGATTCACTTAACAACCGTGTTGCTAACTTAACAGCTGCAGTGATTCACAACAAAGATGATTAGGGGACTGGAGGCTAAAACATATAAGGAACAGTTGCTGGAATTGGGTATGTCTAGTCTAATGAAGAGAAGGACGAGGGGGGACATGATAGCAGTCTTCCAGTATCTCAGGGGCTGCCCCAAAGAAGAAGGAGTCAAGCTATTCTCCAAAGCGCCTGAAGGCAGGACGAGAAGCAACGGATGGAAACTGATCAAGGAGAGAAGCAACCTAGAACTAAGGAGAAACTTCCTGACAGAACAATTAACCAGTGGAACAACCTGCCTCCAGAAGCGGTGAATGCTCCAACAATGGAAGTTTTTAAGAAGAGAGTGGACAGCCATTTGTCTGAAATGGTGTAGGGTTTCCTGCCTGAGCAGGGGGTTGGACTAGATGACCTCCAAGGTCCCTTCCAACTTTATTATTATTATTATTATTATTATTATTATTATTATTATTATTATTATTATTATTATTATTATTATTATTATTATTATTATTACTTAAGAACTGTGGCAAGAAAGACCCGTAAAATGGGGCAAAACTTACTTAACAAATGTTTCACTTAGCAACAGAAAGGTTCAGTTTTGGTCGTAAATAGAGGACTACCTGCATAGCGAATTTTTCTACCTCCAAATATAACAACACAATAAGCTGGTTAGGTTTTTTTTCTCTCTCTCTCCTTTTTTCTCTCTCTGCCAAGTTGAAATGCCCTGAAACTTATTCGTTAGCCTCTAATCCATTGTGGAGTGAGGGAGATTTCCTGTCTATTTTCCGATTAGCATCAGCAGTGCAAAAAGACACAGGCTATTTTAAACCCCAGGAATTTGTTTAGGATTTCACTTTTATTTTTGAACGCGCTAACCTTTCCCAACACAATGAGTGTTGTGGACAAAGCGTTGAGGCGCAGTGTTCTTTTCTGGAACGCTATTCAACCCTGAAGCCGGCATGGAAAAAATGAAGAGGGCTTTAAAAATATCAGATGCGATCGTTACAGGAACTTGGTTGCTGGGACAATTAAGATCTCACTCTTGCATGCAGAACAATTGTGTAATGCACACAATGGGGCATGCATTCCTTCACCAAGGAAATTTTCTTGGGAGAAACAAAGGTTGTACAGAAATGACGTTTTGTTTCTGGTTATTTATTTTTTTTCCCCTCGTAGAAACCTGCGTCTTAGTTTTAACTTAGCTGATACGCAGGCTGGTAACCGTCATGGAGAATTCGACAGTGGTCTGACCTTGTGAAAGATGACACTGAATCTAAGTGTGCAAATAAGCTAGGCAAGTTGTGACCTCAGCCTCTTCAAAAAGATACTACAAATAGACAGAAACGCAGATGCTGGCTGAAAGATTTTTTTAGCAGCCGTAATAGTTTGTGATTTCATTCATTGGTAGGAGTCTAAATTGTATTCCTGCCTGTGTTAGAAAAGTACATTTTGATGGGGTTTCTTTACATGAACTTAAAAAAAAAGAACCTGTTCTCCTATGCCTGCTAGTTATGTGCACCTTTCCCGGACATGCAGTTTTTGCCTTAATATATGTTTTTCCACATTGGTATCCCTGAAGTAAGTTTTTTTTTAAAAGAAAAAGAAAGGAAAAAACCTAATATAAGCATTTCGAGGCATAAATAATATCCTTATTATATTTTTAAATGAAAAATGTATTTGCTTTCTATCTCTGTTAAGCAAAGTTGGCTTAGCTCTTTTCTTCTATTTTTCCACCAGCAAACCAATCTCTCTCTCTCTCTCTCTCTCTCTCACTCTCTCTCTCTCTCTCTCTCTCTCTCGTCTGTCTCTCTCTTTCTCTCTCTCTCTCCCTCTCTCTCTCCCTCCCTCTCTCTCCTTCTCTCTCTCTCTCTCTCTGTCTCCCTCTCTCTCTCTCTCTCTCTCTCTCTCTCTCTCTCCCCCCCCCCCCCCCTCTCTCTCTCTTCTCTCTCTCTCTGTCCCCCCCTCTCTCTCTGTGTGTATGAAGGTAAGTGAAGGACAACAGTTCTGAATGTGAGATGGAAAGGGTAATCTTGAAGAAAATTATCAGAAAAAAATATTCTGGCTATATAACAAGAGCGTGTTCTCCTTCCATCTCCAACCCATAAAGTGAAATCATTGACCTCTTCATGAAGTGTCACATCCCCCCTCATTCATTATATGAAATTAATTTAATAAGAACTACTTTAATAGTACTATGAATAATGATAATAATAAAAGCCAGGATAGAGGATGTGGCAGTACCTGAAGATAGCAGAAAAGAAGAGAGGAAAAAAACTGAAGAAAACCACAACATATAAAGGCCTGCAAATAGAAATAGGAGAACTGTGGCAAAAGAAAACAATCCCAAAACATCTGGAGCACCACCTGAACACCCTCGGCATTGACAGAATCAGCACCAGTCAATTGCAAAACAGCTTGTATCCTGTGAATGATACCTTTCACATTATTACACAACCACATCTGCTTATCCCCGGAAGGACTTGATAGGTGGACAAAAATGCCAAATCCAGTCTGAACATCTTGGGGGGTCAATTTCCACCACTTTGAAGAATTCCACCTTCAGGAATCCTTAGTTGTTTCATGTTAAAAGATGCTTTTTCCCCTTTAGGCCAACAATATTCATGGGTCAACCTTAAAAATCTAGCCATCTATATAGTGGGCAGCTTGAAAACTTTAAAGAAGAAGCAAGGCCACTTGTCCACTTGTCTTGGAAGGACCTCAAAATGGGAAATGTTAGAAATTAAATCACGCAAGGTCAAGGTAGATAGTTTTTGGCCAACAAAGAGAAGAGGGCTATCTTTACCCCCAGTCCTATTTAAAATAATGAAATTGAAGTTGTGAGCTATTTGAGCAAGGGAACAGGCTGCATAATTAATTTTTAAGTCCCTAGAGTTTCAGGATGGAGGAGGAGATGAAGAGTTGGCTGACTTTGTAGAGACAGTGGCTAAAAGGTGCAGAGTGCAGGAAATGGGATAATGTTGTGGTTCACCTTGGACAGAGAAGTGGCTTTATAAAATAGGGAGCAGCTAAAAATACCTCTCTTACATTCATCTGGAAAAATACAGCTTTTACCGGGAGTGTAAACAAGCTTGGCTTTATGACTGGCCAAGGAGACAGCGCTAGAACAGCGTCTTCTTGATTGACAAATGCCATCGTTCTCTCTCGTTTTTTAATCAACCGATGGCCAACTGTCAGAAAGATTAATATATTATCCCACTGAATTGTGATGATGTCTAACGCCTCATTGCCACGTCCTGATTCTGCACAAAGGCTTACTTTTACAAAAGCCTGCGTAAAATTGTGGTCTCAAAGGAATAATAATAATAATAATAATAATAATAATAATAATAATAATAATAATAATAATAATAGTAAAGTTGGAAGGGACCTTGAAGGTCATCTAGTCCAACCCCCTGCTCAGGCAGGAAACCCTATACCATTTCGGACAAATGGCTGTCCAGTCTCTTCTTAAAAAATTCCAGTGTTGGAGCATTCACCGCTTCTGGAGGCAGGTTGTTCCACTGGTTAATTGTTCTAACTGTCAGGAAGTTTCTCCTTAGTTCTAGGTTGCTTCTCTCCTTGATCAGTTTCCATGCATTGCTTCTTGTCCTGCCTTCAGGTGCTTTGGAGAACAGCTTGACTCCCTCTTCTTTATGGCAGCCCCGAGATACTGGAAGGCTGCTGTCATGTTCCCCCTCGTTCTTCGCTTCATTAAACTAGACATCCCCAATTCCAGCAACCGTTCCTTGTGTGTTTTAGCCTCCAGTCCCCTAATCATCTTTGTTGCTCTTCTCTGCACTCTTTCTAGAGTCTCAGCATCTTTTTTACATTGTGACGACCAAAACTGGATGCAGTATTCCAAGTGTGGCCTTACCAAGGCCTTGTAAAGTGGTATTAACACTTCACGTGATCTTGATTTCTATCCCTCTGTTAATGCAGCCCAGCACTGTGTTGGCCTTTTTGGCAGCTGCAGCACACGGCTGCCTCCTATTTAGGTGATTGTCCTAATTGAATGCATTTAATGTATTTAATGTATTTAATACATAATTGAATGTATTTCAATAAGTCGGTTTTGCTTCCTTTTCACCAGACCACAGAAAAAGCCTTGTTGGGTTCTATCACGATGGTTTTAGAATTTGAGTCAAGCGTGTCGGATGAGAGAGTTAATATACTATCAATATATCCGATCATTCTTCTGTGCTGCTGTTTCTTCTGTCTTCTCTGCTTCCCTATTTCTTGTCCGGTCATTGTTTCACCTGTGTCAATGTCACAGCAGGCCTGGATTTGTAGAGTCTAGTGCGCTTGACAACTTTAAACTCCATAAATCTCCATAAACTCCAGGATGGAAGCAAGCCCTATTAAACTACTTGCTAAAGGCAATTGAGCAGTAGCAATCTCTTCCATAAATGTGTGCATCAGAATACAGAAGAACAGAGTTGGACAGGACCTCGGAGATCTTCTATTTCAACCTCCTGCTGAAGCAGGAGGCCCTATAGTACCATTCCAAATAAATGATTGTCCAGTCTCTTGTTAAAAACCTCCAGTGATGGAATATTCACAACTTCTGGAGAGAAGACAAGATTGGTTTTCTATTGGATGCTTCTGTCTCTCACTGCTGGGTCCTCTGACGTGCTGGGAAGGGCTAACAGCCAGCTTCTGACATGCAAAGTCATGGGTGAGCTGCAGTGGTGGGATTCAGCCAGTTCGCACCGGTTCGGTAGAACCGGTAGCTAAATTTTGCTGAGTTCGGAGAACCGGCTGAAGGCACATTGCTTCCGGAAGTCCAGTCTAGGCCTCGGAGACCTGGAGGAGGCCTCCCAGGCCTAGAACGGCCCGCCAGAGGTGCATGGATGCCACTTCTGGAAATCCGTTCTAGGCCTCGGAGGCCCAGGCCTGCACCCAATAAGAGAACCGGTTGTTTAGGTATTTAAATCCCACCACTGGTGAGCTGGATTATTTATTGACCGTGTGAGTCACTTAACCATGGCAAAAAAGAGAGTAATAATAATAATAATAATAATAATAATAATAATAATAATAATAATAATAATGATGATGATGATGATAATAATAAAAAAGTTGGAAGGGACCTTGGAGGTCATCTAGTCCAACCCCCTGCTCAGGCAGGAAACCCTATACCATTTTGGACAAATGGCTGTCCAGTCTCTTCTTGAAAACTTCCAGTGTTGGAGCATTCACAGCTTCTGGAGGCAGGTTGTTCCACTGGTTAATTGTTCTCACTGTCAGGAAGTTTCTCCTTAGTTCTAGGTTGCTTCTCTCCTTGATTAGTTTCCACCCGTTGCTTCTTGTCCTGCCTTCAGGCGCTTTGGAAAATTGGGGACTGACTCACTTAAAAAAACCCTCACTTAGCAATGGAAGTTGCATTCCTAACTGCAGTCATAAGTGGGGGACTACCTATATCAGTGATAAAATGAGAAGATGTGTCTCTAGAGCAGATTAAACAAGGAAAAGGAAACTCAGTGCAACGAGGCCAAGCTATTAGAAGGTGGATGGCTGGTTGAAGACTGTTTTTAAACTAAAGTCTACATTGGATTTAAAACATGACTTCCAGAAGATCTGGGGTACATACTAGTGATATTACTGGAAAAGGGCAGGTGTGTAATAATTGACTTAATTTAACAGAATAACCAAGTTAGAAGGGACCTTGGAGGTTTTCTAGTCCAATTCTAGTCTAGTCTAGTCTAGTTCAGGAAAGAAACCCTATACCATTTCAGACAAATGGTTGTCCAACTCCAGTGATGGAGCACCCACAACTTTTGGAGGCAAACCATCCCACTGATTAATTGTTCTCACTGGCAGGAAATTTCTCCTTAGTTCTAGACTGGTTCTCTCAATATAGAATAGAATAGAATAGAATAGAATAGAATAGAATAGAATAGAATAGAATAGAATAGAATAGAATAGAATAGAACTGGAAGGGACCTTGGAGGTCTTCTAGTCCAGCCCCCTGCTCAAGCAGGAGAACCTATACCATCTCAGACAGATGATTGTCCAGTCTCTTTTTAAAAACTTCCAGCGATGGAGCGCCCACGATTTCTGGAGACAAGCTGTTCCACTGGTTGATTGTCCTCACTGTCCTCACTCGATTAGCTTCTGTCCATGGTTTCTTGTTCAGCCTTCAAGTGCTTTGGAGAATAGATTGACCCCCCCCCCTCTTCTTTATAGCAGATGTTGGAACACAGCTATCACGTCACCCCCTAGTCTTTCTTTTATTTATTTTATTTTATTTATTTATTGTTTGGATTTTTATCCCGCCCTTCTCCTTACGGACTCATTTTCATTTTTGTTAAGTAGAACAAGTGCTTTAAATACAGCAACTGCTTAGCACGCAGATTTGATGTTATTGAATTTTTAAGACTTCTTATTACATTTCTACGGTATCAAATTTGGGGGAGGGGAAGGGAGGAAAACTTCCAGGTTGCTGACAGCTGCACGAGAAATGCTGCATTCTGAATTAAAAGTGGAATTCAGCGAACGGCTCTGCTGTCCCAGCGCTGGATCTTTGCTTGCAACTGACATGCTCGCCGTTCGTGTGGGGGAGCCTGCTGTTTGCAAAAACCTCGGTCTGGTGTAGCCTGTGACTCAGAGTTTTGGCTGCCTCATTTCTGGACTTTTCAGAAGCTTCCAGATCATCATTTCTAGAATAAATAAACACGTTTGCAAATCTAGGCCTGGGAGACATCTGAGGGGACCTGCGGTTCATTAATCTGGGGGAAATCGCTCAATGTAATATGACAGAATTGGGAGGCAGGGGTAACATCCCCGCAGCCTTGCTTCATCTGTTGGATGTCTCCACTGATGGGCCCCTCTTTGTGGAATAACTCCTTAAATCTTGGTTAACTTTCTCCTCCGATTTTTCAGTGGTTTGGCAATTCTAATCCCTAGAATTGACATGATAGGAAATCTCAGTTTGCACATCATTTTCCCCAGCCATAGGGGCCCTCCAGGTATGTTAGGACTATAGCTCCCTGTCTTCCTATGACATCCTTGGGTCAAGCTGACTATGGATCCCAAGAGAAAAAAGAGATAGTAGGGGTGACACGATAACTCTGTTCCACTATCTAAGAGGCTGCCACAAAGAAGAGAGGGGGGGGGGACAACCTATTCTCCAAAGCACCTGAGGGCAGGACAAGAAGCAATGGATGGAAACTAATCAACCTAGAATTAAGGAGAAATTTCCTGACAGTTAGAACAATTAACCAGTGGAACAACTCGCCTCCAGAAGTTGCGAATGCTCTAACACTGGAGGTTTTTAAGAAGAGACTGGACAGCCATTTGTCTGAAATGGTATAGGGTTTCCTGCTTGAGCAGGAGGTTGGATTAGAAGACCTCCAAGGTCCCTTCCAGCTTAATAATAATAATAATAAATAATAATAATAATAACAACAACAACAACAACAACAACATCCACATCTGCCTATCCCAGGTCCTGGGTAAGGACTCGATAGGTAGACAAAATGCCAAATCCAGTCTGAACATCTGGCTGACTGTGCGATGATCCATAATAATAATAATAATAATAATAATAAAGTTGGAAGGGACCTTGGAGGTCATCAAGTCCAACCCCCTGCTCAGGCAGGTAACTCTATACCGTTTCGGACAAATGGCTGTCCAGTTTCTTCTTAAAAACTTCCAGTGTTGGAGCATTCACCGCTTCTGGAGGCAGGTTGTTCCACTGGTTAATTATTCTAACTGTCAGGAAGTTTCTCCTTAGTTCTAGGTTGCTTCTCTCCTTGATTAGTTTCCACCCATTGCTTCTTGTCCTGCCTTCAGGCGCTTTGGAGAATAGCTTGACTCCCTCTTCTTTGTGGCAGCCCCTGAGATATTGGAACACTGCTATCATGTCCCCCCTCGTCCTTCTCTTCATTAAACTAGACATCCCCAATTCTAGCAACCGTTCCTTTTATGTTTTAGCCTCCAGTCCCCTAATCATCTTTGTTGCTCTTCTCTGTACTCTTTCTAGAGTCTCAACATCTTTTTTACATCGTGGTGACTACATCTTGCCCAGATACCTTCTCATTTCGCCCAGCCTATATTACAGACTCATAACAGAGATAAAAAGAGGAGACAGGACGGTGTTCAGATTGAGACAGGGTAGATGAGTAATTCCATCATTGTATAATTAATCTGCCTCGCCAGTGCGCATGGCTGCCTTATTTCCACTGAAATGACAATAATAAAAGCATGGAAGCAGCCTGCGAGTGATAGCAACCTCATTGTCGGTTTGTCCTTGAGATAAAATTAGCCAGACTGATATTGATTTTGTAGTGTTTGAAAGAGCAGGCCAATTTGGCCACTCCACTTCTGCAAATCAATGCTTTTGTCCCAGGGAGGCTAACCCCCTCCTTCCAAAACTGGACTCCAATGACAATCTAATAAAACCTCTTTTAACCAGAATTTCCATTAGTTGTCAGTCCGTTCTTGTCTGAACGAACACGTTTGCACATCAGACAGAATTAGAAATCCCCCTGTTTTAACTTTCATGTTCTTCCTAAACAGCTAGCTGGGATTGTGTTTTTTTCTCTCCTTGTTTCTGTTTTGTTTTCTCTTTTCTTTTTGTGCAAAACATCTCTTGGGTCAGGTTTCTCCTCACCCCCCCTTCCGCCCCCCCCAGGAAAGTAAACCTGTCAGACGCCCAAACTTCATAATTCAAAACTGAATCGGTTCTTTGAGGAAAGAACAGACAAACAGGTTTGGGAAGAAATGTTTTAAATGCTTCAGTGCAAAAGATTTTTTACAAGGTAGGTGTGTTGGTTTGGGCTGTGATGCTCAAGCCACCAATTATGTGCCTTTCTATGAAATCATCAGCGCTGTTTCTTTTCCTTCCTATTATTCTTTGTATTATTTTAAGGAATGAACTGCGGTGAACCGGACTCTGCCATCCGGTCCTGGAGAAGACAGATGACTTGTCATCGACGAATAAATTTAACTTTATCCTTTTACCTTTTGGTTATTGTTTTATCCAACAGAACCCTCAGAGGAACTTCTGTAGAGGGTTTTTTTTTTCCCAATCTGCCTCAAGAATTGGAAGACAATTTTGTGATAAAATGGAAAGAGAGCAGGGGTTTATCGTTCTGGTTATACATCTGTGTCCATCTGCCTGTCCGTCTATCTATAATTACATCACACGGGGGGGGGGACACAAAATGAGGTCTTTTTCTTTAAGAAAAGAATGATGTTGAATTATATCGTTCTACTTTTTTTTTTGTTGAAAAGTGGGTGGTGGATAACTCAGCTCTACATCCTGCTGTTGTCTACTTTCAGAGAACAATTATGTCTATGGAAATTCTCAATCATCCAGGTCATGGTTGTCCCAAAGGTGCTTTTTTCCAAAAGGCAACTGGACTTTTTTGAGGTTTTTTTCCTTCTTTGAAAATCTTTCACTTCTCATCCACGAAGCTTCTTCCATTCTCTGCCTCAAAACTGAAGAAGCTTCTTGGATGATGATAATAATAATAATAATAATAATAATAATAATAATAATAATAATAATAATAATAATAATAATAATAATAATAATAATAATAATAATAATAATAATAATAGTAATAAAGTTGGAATGGACCTTGGAGGTCATCTAGTCCAACCCCCTGCTCAGGCAGGAAACCCTATACCATTTCAGACAAATGGCTGTCTAGTCTCTTCTTAAAAACTTCCAGTGTTGGAGCATTCAAAGCTTCTGGAGGCAGGTTGTTCCACTGGTTAATTGTTCTAACTGTCAGGAAGTTTCTCCTTAGTTCTAGGTTGCTTCTCTCCTCGGTTAGTTTCCATCCGTTGCTTCTTGTCCTGCCTTCTGGTGCTTTAGAGAATAGCTTGACTCCCTCTTCTTTGGGGCAGCCCCTGAGATATTGGAAGACTGCTATCATGTCCCCCCTCGTCCTTCTCTTCGTTAAACTAGACATACCCAATTCAAGCAACCGTTCCTTATATGTTTTAGCCTCCAGTCCCCTAATCATCTTTGTTGCTCTTCTGTGTACTCTTTCTAGAGTCTCAACATCTTTTTTATCATGGTGACCAAAACTGGATACAGTATAAGAAGCAAAATGTTTTCAAAGAAAAAAAGAAGACAGTTCATTTGCCTTTTGTAAAAAGCACCTTTGGGACACATCTCTGTTGACTTTTGGGGAAACCAAAAATAAGTGGGGGGACGTCATAGCATCTATTGAGGGGAAGAGAAGTCAAAAGAAGCAAGATTTCAGTTGTGACATCACAATCCAAACCCCATCCCTGGGTCTATGCCCATGAAGTCAACCCATGTAGAAAAGGGCGAAGCTTCACCTACGCTGTGATCACCATCTTCCCTACTGAAACGAGTACCGTTTTCAGGTGCTGCTCAAGTACAGATCCTTACATTCATGATCACCCGCCATGTACCCTAGGACTGTAGTTCAAAATCCCTATTATATAAGGAACGGTTGCTGGAACTGGGGATGTCTAGTTTAATGAAGAGAAGGACGAGGGGGGACATGATAGCAGTGCTCCAATATCTCAGGGGCTGCCCCAAAGAAGAGGGAGTCAAGCTATTCTCCAAGGCGCCTGAAGGCAGGACAAGAAGCAACAGATGGAAACTAATCAAGGAGAGAAGCAACCTAGAACTAAGGAGAAACTTCCTGACAGTTAGAACAATTAACCAGTGGAACAACCTGCCTCCAGAAGCGGTGAATGCTCCAACACTGGAAGT
>NW_015388075.1:149390-158112 GCF_001527695.2 Protobothrops mucrosquamatus | reverse complement strand
ATAGGGCTTCCTGCCTGAGCAGGGGGTTGGACTAGATGACCTCCAAGGTCCCTTCCAACTTTATCATCATCATCATCATCATCATTATTATTATTATTATTTCCCCTAAAACACAAGGTATTAGGCAAAGAGCCACAGTGGCACAGTGGTCAGAATACAGTATTGCAGGCTAACTCTGCCCACTGCCAGGAGTTCAATCCTGGCCAGCTGAAGATTGACTCAGCTTTCCATCCTTCCGAGGTTGGCAAAATGAAGATCCAGATTGTTGGAGGCAAATATGCTATGTAAACCGCCTAGAGAGGGCTGCAAAGTACTGTGACGCAGTATATACATCTAAGTACTATTACTCGTGCTATTGCTAGACACAAGAAGCCCACCCGCAGGTGTTCCTTGCTTGGCTGTGATTCTCCATCCCATCTGTCTGGGTAGAAAAATAAATATTTTTCTGATATTCAATTAAACAACTACCCTCTCTTTATTGACCCTGGTACACTGTCGTGGTCCCGGTGCCCAGAATGGAGCTGCGTCAAAACCTGAAGGATGTTTGCAAAGACTGATAATTATAGGGTGTGCTGTGTGGCCTTATTCTTACTCATATCCTTCGCCTTAGTAAGAGGAAAACATTTATTTTAACCCAGCACTTGGTGTTTAATTCAGGCTGCAACCTGAAGGGGTGGTGCTGGGCTCCAATTTATTTTTATTTCTTAATTACACGGCTTTTATAGCACCTGCCGGAGAGCCGGTAGAGGATCAAGTGGTGCTCTGTGGCCAGTCAAAGTGACGATAGCTTTCCAGCTTTATGCGCGGCCATATACGCATGTAACACCCACCACTTGGGTTAGAAAATGGATCTTCAGGTGGCTGCATGCTAAGGAAAGATCAACTCGATGGCAACCAACGTCACTGGATTATTCCCATCTCAACTGGTTTATGTAAGAAAACTACACACATTTAGCCAGAAATTTGGCTCCCTGCCTTGAGTTCATACTACACATTTAACCCGGAGGTCCTGCGGCGGATTTTGCACATTCGCAGAAGACACGGAACTCACAACCACAACCGAGCCCAAAATTTAGGTTGCTAAGTGAGATGGTTGTTAAGCGAGGTTTGCCCAATTTTGTGACCATGTTGTTAAGTGAATCACTGAGGCCGTTAAGTTAGTAACATGGTTGTTAAGTGAATCTGGCTTCCCCATTGGCTTTGCTTGTCAGTAGGTCACAAAAGTTGATCACGTGACCCCAGGACAATGCGACTGTCATAAATAAGAATCAGTTGCCAAACGTCTGAATTTTGATCACGTGATCATGGGGAACGCTGCGATGGTCGTAAGTGTGGAAAATGATCCCAAGTCGCTTTTTTCAGTGTTAGTGCAACTTTGAACCATCACTAAATGAATTGTTGTATGTTGAGGACTACCTGTATTTTTTTTAAAAAATGACGTTTGTCAGGGAATTGAATGGAACGCTATAAGCAGATTGAAAATGTTGGTCGCACTTTGCCCACCATGTCACATGCGAAGAAGGATCTGGTCCTCTTCCCAGCATTGTCAGCTGTGATTGAATAAATCCCTTGTGCATAAAATCAAGGACAGGTGAAATTGACATTTACAGCCCGCATCCAAATGTTTTAGTCCAACTTTGTGCTCTGCAACAAGGGTAGAATAACAGAATAGCAGAATAGCAGAATAACAGAGTTGGAAGGCACCTTGAAAGTCATCTAGTCCAACCCCCTGCTCAGGCAGGAAACCCTGAAATACAATTTCAGAGAAATGGCTGTCCAGTCTCTTCTTAAAAACTTCCAGTGTTGGAGCAGTCACAACTGCAGGATGCAAGACGTTCCACTAATTAATTGTTCTGACTGTCAGGAAGTTTTTTCCTTAGTTCCAGGTTGCTTCTCTCCTTGATGAATTTCCATCTGTTGCTTCTTGTCCTGCCTTCAGGTGCTTTGGAGAATAGCTTGACTGCCTCTTCTTTGTGGCAACCCCTGAGATATTGGAACACTGCTATCATGTCACCCCTAGTTCTTCTTTTCATTATTTCAGTATTCCAAGGGTATATACAACTCTTTCCAAGCTAAAGGCTGAACTTGGCCAGGAACAACAAGCCCCATAAATTGAATGGAGCTGAGAGAAAAACAAAATGTAATTTCCATCGCTAATTATCACCTGCAATTACTACTTATCAGTTTGGGGATCATTCTCCCATACCCCATTAAATATTGCCTCTTGTGATTAGCTTTTGGAGGTCTCTTGTGGCTGTTCCGAAGTTTGGGAGGGGGATCTGGATTTGACCTTGGGATATCCAGTGATGTTTCTCAGATTGTGGACAGCTAAACTTCAATCCATTTCTTCCAATCATATTGACGCACTTAGGGAAAACGACACTTACTCAGTAGATATGTTCTTTCAATAAACATGTTTCTAAGAGAGCTACAAAGAGCAAGAAAATCATTAATACTGATATTAATCTATGCAATTTCCTGACTTTTAGGTCTCCCGTGGAAAGCACCAGGAGATGAGCAAAAGTAATAATAATAATAATAATAATAATAATAATAATAATAATAATAATAATAATAATAATAATAATAGTAATAATAAAGTTGGAAGGGACCTTGGAGGTCATCGAGTCCAACCCCCTGCTCAGGCAGGAACCCTACACCAGTTCAGACAAATGGCTGTCCAGTCTCTTCTTTAAAACTTCCAGTGTTGGAGCATTCACCGCTTCTGGAGGCAGGTTGGTCCATTGGTTAATTGTTCTAACTGTCAGGAAGTTTCTCCTTAGTTCTAGGTTGCTTCTCTCCTTGATCAGTTTCCATCCGTTGCTTCTCGTCCTGCCTTCAGGTGACTTGGAGAATAGCTTGACTGCCTCTTCTTTGGGGCAGCCCCTGAGATATTGGAACACTGCTATCATGTCCCCCCTCGTCCTTCTCTTCGTTAAACTAGACATACCCAATTCCAGCAACCGTTCCTTATATGTTTTAGCCTCTAGTTCCCTAATCATCTTTGTTGCTCTTCTCTGTACTCTTTCTAGAGTCTTAGCATCTTTTTTACATCGTGGTGACCAAAACTGGATGCAGTATTCCAAGTGTGGCCTTACTAAGGCATTGTAAAGTGGTATTAATACTTCACGTGATCTTGATTCTATCCCTCTGTTAATGCAGCCCAGCACTGTGTTGGCTTTTTTGGCTAGGTAGCAAAATATAACATTAACAAGGAAGATGGCTAGACCTTTTCTTGTATGGAGACCCTTCCCAAACCACAAAATCAGCATAGGCTTAAAAATGACCCACCCCCTGCCCTTTGAAGGCAACAGGTGCTAACAGGTAGGCCAGAACAGGGGAAATACAAAAGGAGCTCCTGGATCAGGTTGGTTTCATAGAAATATTACACAGAGCGTCGTTCCTTTCCACATGCAAAGTTAGCCGTTTGTCCCCTGGATAATAAGATGTAATTTAAAAAAAAAAGAACTGCATTCAAAGAACCGGCTTTTCGGTGTCACTTCTAATCATTGATTTCATGCATTGAAGATGACGCAAGCACTGGGTGCCCCATCCTTACCACAGGGTTGTGTAAAGCACCTTAAAGGCCCTAACTTGGTTTGACGGCTGATGCACGGTGGGTTGCCATAGTTCTCCCAGTGTGAAGAAGCTGGGAAAGATTATTTTTAGAAGCAGGGGTGTGAGACGCATAAAACAACACTAGTGATGTCACCTCGGCAAGATGTGGCACTTCTAAAGGGGTGTCACCTTCCTGTCACCATTTGTCACTGAGTCGTCTAAGATCATAGACCAGTTGTTTCCAGAAAAAAAGAGGCTTAACCTGGTGTTAGGGAACCAACCTTCATTGCATTCTCTTCCTCCCATCTCCCCTTCCCCACGGCAGGATAGGGATTCTGTTCGGCAGCTGTTCGCACCTCTAAGCAGGAGAGAGATAGATTTCAGTCTAGGAGGAAAGCATCCCCCAGTATCTCTTCTCCATCCTCCAGGCACATTGTTGAGAGGATGAGTTATTTTAGGGCTGCAGGGAAATCCGGGAAAAGGATATGAAGAGGTAGAGAAAGAATCCTTATGGAGAAAACTGAAGAGTTGCCCGTTCAATTCGTGTAAAACTGTAGTTGGGCTGTCTTACTCAAATGTTACTTGTTTGTTTGTTAACTTTGCATGCCCCTGACTTCTTGCAACTCTAGATGGCCTACAACCAGCCAATTTGCAGCACTTCGGCAGAACTGGTAGCTAATTTTTTGTTGCCCAGGCCCAGAATGGACTTCCGGAAGTGGCATCCACACAGAGAACCGGTTGTTCACATATCTGAATCCCACCACTGCCTACAACATGTAGAAAAAGTTTTTTTTTCTTTTTACAACCCTTTAACCCCTTGTTTCAAAGTGGAGTCAGAGCAACTGTGTGGAGTTGAGCATTTACTGGCCAGATGCCCTTCCTGACATCTAGGCAGAGTTCACAGTAGATATTTTCCCTTTGTGCCCTGATAGAGGAACATCTGCTGCTAGCAAGGATTGAACTCTCAACCTTCTGAGTGGGAGGCAAGTGTCTTCACTTCTAGGCCAGTGCGCTGCTCTAGAAAAAAAACCCACCGTAAATAAATAAATAAAAATAAATACTGTTAAGTCCTGGGAATAATGGCGCTTGAGACGATTCATCTCCAACAAGTCTTTATTCTTTGCTCCACTCTCGAACAACCCGAGCAGAGGCACGCAGGCCTCTATTTATACCCTCTGATCCCCGGGCAAGTTCAACCAATCATGAGGCAGGCTTTTCCCACCTTGCGCATGCGCACAAGGCCGGCGCCGCTCAGTCTGGTCCCGGGCAGCTTCTGCAAATGCCCGGGACTCTTGCAACGTCCCGAGCCTGCAAGATGCAGGCTCAGGACACAACAAATACCCTCCCTAAGTATTTAATCTTAATGCCCTCTGAAAGGGGACTATTTTAAGGATTGTAACAACAGGGACCTCTGTTCTAGAGGGTGATGGCTGCTCTTGAGAATATGCGCCTCTGAATCCCACCTCTCTTGATTTCCTTTGGGGCAGACATCCAAAGGATCCCCTTCCTTCTAGAATAGAATAGAATAGAATAGAATAGAATAGAATAGAATAGAATAGAATAGAATAGAATAGAATAGAATAGAAGCTGGAAGGGACCTTGGAGGTCTTCTAGTCCAGCCCCCCCCCCTCAAGCAGGAGAACCTATACCTATCTCAGACAAGTGACTGTCTAGTCTCTTCTTAAAAATCTCCAGCTATGGAGCACCCACGATTTCTGGAGGCAAGCTGTTCCATTGGTTAATTGTCCTCACTGTCAGGAAGTTTCTCCTTAATTCCAGATTGCTTCTCTCTTTGATCAGTTTCCAACCATTGTTTCTCGTCCTTCCCTCTGGTGCTTTGGGAGCAGTAGATTTTACAAGAGATGGTTCCGAAACCATGGTTTAATTGTAGCTTAATGAGTAAGCTGTAGTGACTGGCATCACACAATTTACAGAACACAGTTTATAATCTATGGAAATGGGTTTCCATATTACATTCTAAGCCAGTCCCAAATAAGAGGTTAGTCTGGCTTAGATCAGCCATCCCATAGGTATTTGGACCTTAGCTCTTAACAGAATAATAGAGTTGGAAGGGACATTGGAAGTCATCTAGTCCAACCCCCTGCTCAAGCAGGAAAACCCAATATCATTTTAGACAAATGGCTGTCCAGTCTCTTCTTAAAAACCTCCAGTGATGGAGCACCCACAACTTTTAAAGGCAAGTTGTCACACTGATGAGTTGTTCTAACGTAACTGAATCAAGCAAATATTTTTTGACCCCTCTTACCCTAATAGAAATTGGTTCAGTTTAAATAGAGGGGATGTTTCAATTGCTCAGTTCTTTTTGTCCTCTGTGATGCAAAGTTTGATTCATGTATCAAACAGGCAGGTATCACATCCAGGCGAGTGAGTTGATTTATAGCAAATATTGTAGTGATGATTTATGAAGGAACAGGGCCAGCTGAGGGCATGTTACCCTGAAATACAGTTGAGTTTACATCATAGATGTAAATTGTTTGAAGAGTCATTCCTCTGGAAGGTTCACGGCTTCTAGTTTCATGGGAACGCAAGAAAGACATGAAACCAAACATTTTCAGCAACCTAATTTGGATATTTTCTCGCATATGCCTCGGCAAGTTCCTTTTCTCTCAATTCCTTCTATTTTTTTTTTAAGAAAACAACACACACGCACACCCCAATACACTTCCGTTTTTAAAATTGTGCAAAGTGTTTTCTTTGCACGAGCCTTCTAAAATGCAAGAGGCCAATTTTATGGCTTACTTTGCTATTTTCACGCTTCCTGCCTCAAAATTGTGTTGCTGGTTTTGTTTTGTTTTTTATTCTACTAACTTTTGCCACTTGGAAATGTTGATGTACGGTAATTGGGGACAGCAGACTTAGCTTTGTCTCAGTTTGCAGATCTTTATCATAATAATAATAATAATAATAATAATAATAATAATAATAATAATAATAATAATAATAATAATGTTGGAAGGGACCTTGGAGGTCATCTAGTCCAACCCCCTGATCAGGCAGGAAACCCTATATCACTTCAGACAAATGGCTGTCCAGTCTCTTCTTAAAAAACTTTCAGTGTTATAGCATTCACCGCTTCTGGAAGCAGGTTGTTCCACTGGTTAATTGTTCTCACTGTCAGGAAGTTTCTCCTTAGTTCTAGGTTGCTTCTCTCCTTGATTAGTTTCCAGGTTCACCACAGCTACTTCTCCGAGGAGAATTGTGTTAGTTTATGGTAGCAAACAACCTGGAAGGTGCCAGGTGACACCTTTTCTGACTAACACCTTTTTTATTTAAAACCTTCCACTTATATTTGTTCCTTGGAAAAGGCACTACAAGATTCTTCACTGGACTGCAGTGGCTTCATCCTTCTTCACCACTGCTGCATGGCTGCATGGCTTCATCCTTCTTCACCACTGCTCCGAAGTTACACTTAGTAACTGAATGCCTTACTTTACTTCCTGAACAGTGTTCCTAAGCAGATATCCCTTACCCACATTTCACAAGAAATAAAATATAATATATTGCTTGCATCGCCTCTGTTTTCATGTTCTCCGTGGTGGTAAATCTCCCTGGACTTCAAAACAGCATTTGGATTTCTATTAAGGCATTGTTTTGGTGGAATCTCAGAATGTAAGGTGGAATCTGTCAAGAATTTCCTCCAGTGAGAACATAGATCATCCCCTCACACTAAAGGCAGTGAGATGTTGCCATTTTGTAAGCGTTTGCTGCCTTGACCTAACACTTCCCCATCCACAGACCTCATATAACTGGTAGGAGATACATGAAAACCACTGTTAAGTTCAAGAGAGTACTTACATCATTTGACCACAAGAATGCTCAGCTTCCAGAAATATCAGGGCTGTAGCAATTACTTAATAAGGACCTCAGTTGACTCCTCAATCCTGAGTTAAGTTTTGTGAACGGACATGACCCTCAGCATCAACAATGGCAATGGATGACTAATGGACCTATCAGATGATGCCCCCCCATCTCTTTCCTGAGGCCTTCAACTATCTTCTCCTCTCCGATCCTTACCATCCTTTACCAAGGATCTCCTGAAATGATCATCTGAATAGTTTCATGGTTGATGTAGTCTCATCTCAGAAGGACAAGGAGCGCCAGGTCTGTCTCACCAAGCATTTTAATCCTTCTTCCTTGATACCTGCATGTTGCTTTTAGCTAGCACTCAAAAACACTCTTCACAGACTTGTGATTTACTTATTATTTTTTTTCAACCAGCCAAGATTTCTTCAACTCTCTAACTAACAAACAATTTCATTTCTCCCAAAGAAATGTCCTTCTTGGATTGGCTTGCTCAGGACCATCATCTATGAAAGCAAAGGCCATGGTGGGGGCTGATTTTTAAGAAGAAAACAACATTCTCAGCAGTCATTGCAGACTGAATTAGAGGCGAGTCCTGCCAAAATTCCTCCTCTTCAAGGAATTTTTGGCGACTGCCTCCTTAGTGTACTTTTTTCGGGGGTGGGGGTGTCTTGTGACTCTGACTAAATACATGATGTGACTTTGCTAGCTAGCGTTGATATTTTTTGCTGCGTGCACTTCAAGGTTCTGTTTTTTTAAAAAAAATTCCTTTCTTAAATGCTATTTTTGCTGAAACAAGATGTAGCAATGTAGGTCCTCCTAGTCAAAACTGCTCCAGAGTTCTGGCAGACACCAAACATCATAAGATTCTTCTTAGCTGATTTTTTTTTTTTTCAAATAGAGAATAACTGAAATAAGGTTATTTTAAAAGCAGAAACTCCTATTTCAAGGAGAGACCAAGGCCACTCTTTTGAAGATGACAAAGTCCGCATTCTGGACAGAGAGGACCGCTGGTTTGAAAGAGGGGTCAAAGAGGCCATCTACATTAAGACTGAATAGCCCTCTCTCAACAGAGGGGGAGGGATACGACACCATCTACAACACATTTGCACCAGTAGTGGGATTCAGCCGATTCGCACCATTTCGGCAGAACTGGTAGCTAAATTTTGCTGAGTTTGGAGAACTGGCTTAATGAACAGTGCTTCCGGGAGTCCATTCTAGGCCTCGGAGGCATAGAGGAGACCTCCCCAGCCTAGGATGGCCCATCGGAAGTGCGTGGATGCCACTTACGGAAGTCTGTTCTAGGCCTTGGAGACCTGGAGGAGGCCTCCCAGGCCTAGTA
>NW_015388075.1:86177-148890 GCF_001527695.2 Protobothrops mucrosquamatus | reverse complement strand
ATAAGCGGGTTGTAAAGAGTTACCCAGAGTTCAATTTTTACCGTTCACAGTCAGCATGGTTGAAGGATCTTGAGAGTTGAAGCCAAAAGACCTGTGGGATTCAAATTAGGGAAGGTTTAATTTGAATACCTGTACTAAGTAGATAGTTGAGCTTCATAGTCTAAAATATGAGTTTTCCCAATTCAGCAATTCTTAGATTTTTCTCAAGTTGCAAAATTTATAGGAGAAATGACATGATAGAAGGGTCAAGACCATTGATTACACCCAGATGCTGCTGGAAATTATAGTTTACATTTCGTTTACTAAATTTATTTATTAAATTTATTTACCGTCCAACTCATATGGAAACAACTTTGGGTGGCTTCAGCAACATTAGTCATTCAGCAACATTAGAGAGGTTATAGCTTCCCCAGCCCTAGTTCAGGGGAATATTGCTTCAAATTAATGTGTTAAATTAAAAAAAACAGTGTTTGGCAAAACCAAGAGAGAAATCCAATCATTGTGTTTGCATTATGCCATGATTGGGGCAGGAGAATCTCTGGTCTGAATTGTGTGCAGATGTAAATCACCATCCTTCCAAATTATTCAAGATGCACAATTCATACGGGAATGTTTATATGTGAGTTTTATTGAGAAAAAGGAGAATCACCAGAAAGACTAAAGGGAGGCAATTAAGAGAGAGAGAAGGAGAGAGGGAGGGAAGGAGAGAGAGGGAGGGAGAGAGAGAGAGGGGAGGAGGGAGGAAGGGAGAGAGGGAGGGAGGGACAGAGAGAGGAAGAGAGAGAGAGAAAGGGAGAAAGGAAGAGAGGGAGAGAGAGAGAAAGGGAGAGAGGAAGAGAAAGGGAGAGAGAGAGAAAGGGAGAGAGGAAGAGAGGGAGGGAGGGAGGGAGAGAGGGAGGGAGGGAGACAGGGAGGGAGAGAGAGGGAAGGAGGGAGAGAGAGGAGGGAGAGAGAGAGAAAGAGAGAGAGAAAGGGAGAGAGGAAGAGAGGGAGGGAGAGAGGGAGAGAGAGAGGGAGGGAGAGAGGGAGGGAGAGAGAGAGAGGGAGAGGGAGAGGGAGAGAGAGAGGGAGAGAGAGAGAGAGATGTATATTGGAATAGTGGGCACAGGCTGATTAACAATAACTTAGAGAATGAATAAATGGAACGGAGCAATTATAAAAATGAGACATTTTTTGTGTGACATACTGCCAAGCCAAGAAAATGCGATGAATACTAAGCAGAAAATTTCACACTGCGATGTATATTGCCAGTCAATTGTTGATCTACGAATGTTCTTCTTTTTGGTATGCCTCATCTGATCTTCCTTCTGCTTTCTGTTTCCAGTTTTTCTCTAACGTAAGCAACATTTTAATTCCTCAAAATTTCTTGGGGTGTTTTCAGTTTGACCAACTGCATACTCTGCTTCTTCCATGTTTCTTCAAGGGGAAAAAAAAAGCATAGCATTCAGCAAGCTTGTCCTCAAAGAGCCTGAAGGAGAGCAGAAGAGGGTGGAAAGTGTTTGGGTTCCCATAACTGTATCCAGGAGAGTCCATTTTTATATTTCTATCGGTCCCAAGGACTTTCATGACTGAATTAGAGACTGAGCAGAAAGTATTACTAGGATAAAATCTACTCTCCCCCTCTCCATCGAAATCATTGATCACTGATTATCATTGATAATAATAATAATAATAAAGTTGGAAGGGACCTTGGAGGTCATCGAGTCCAACCCCCTGCTCAGGCAGGAACCCTACACCATTTCAGACAAATGGCCGTCCAGTCTCTTCTTAAAAACTTCCAGTGTTGGAGCATTCACCCCTTCTGGAGGCAGGTTGTTCCACTGGTTAGTTGTTCTCACTGTCAGGAAGTTTCTCCTTGGTTCCAGGTTGCTTCTCTCCTTGATTAGTTTCCACCCGTTGCTTCTTGTCCTGCCTTCAGTTGCTTTGGAGAACAGCTTGACTCCCTCTTCTTTGTGGCAGCCCCTGAGATACTGGAACACTGCTATCATGTCGCCCCTCGTCCTTCTCTTCGTTAAACTGGACATACCCAATTCCAGCAACTGTTCCTTATATGTTTTAGCCTCCAGTCCCCTGATCATCTTTGTTGCTCTTCTCTGTGGCAGTTTTTAGTCATTGTGGAGGTAGCCAGATAATCTGAGATGCTCCTCTTGATGTCAGGAATCCCACCAAGAAAAAACCCAGCTACCAAACGTTAATCTTCAGACTTTCCAAAAGGATGAACATTTGAGTAGAAGATAGCAGTTTCCACCGACTTTCTGTTAAGGCAGCATTTCCTACCTTGCGTGTCCTTGGGTGTTGAGTTGGATACACTCAAGTCCTACTCAATTGGAATTCCAGGGGCTCAGCTGCCATGGCCATTTTGGGAATCAGAAGTCCATCGCTCGGGAAAGTACACAGATGGCAACATTATGTGGGTGTTGGTCTACAGCAGGGGTAGTCAACCTTGGCTCTTTTATCACTCGTGGACTTCAACTCCCAGAATTCCTGAGCCAGCTGTGCTGGCTCATAAAAGAGCCAAGGTTGACTACCCCTGGTCTACAGTGTCCCCTTCCTCTTTGTAAGTTGTCCTTTGAAGAAGAGCAAGGTGCAAGGAAAGCCAGCATGTCAGGAAAACCCAAAAACATTGCACTGGAGATGTCTCACGTGAGATCCCCGCTAATAGAAAGCAGATTGTGTTTTAAGACCAGATTGTTTTGATACGAATTGGACTGTTGAAGGCCTTTTCCAGGATCTCCTGGCTGTTCCTGATAGGCAGATGAACAAGGAAGAGCTTTAACGGATGTTAACTTATCGAATGCTCCTGCAGAATCACAGGTCACACCTCCAGCAACACGTTTGAATGCCAGCATTCTTGGCAAGAATCGGTCCTGATGTTGCAATGCAAAAAAAAAAAAAAAAAAAAATCCGATGAATGAATAGTGAATGAAGAAAACTGATGAATGACGGGCAGGGCATGAAAATGGAAAGTGAAAATGCACCCAGCGCTGTCAGTCCTGGAGAACACAACGAGAATTATGAGTCATCTTGCCAAGAAGGGATATTTTGTTTTCTGGAGGGACGCTGCCCTTCCACACTTGTCTTGGNAAAAAAAAAAAAAAAAAAATCCGATGAATGAATAGTGAATGAAGAAAACTGATGAATGACGGGCAGGGCATGAAAATGGAAAGTGAAAATGCACCCAGCGCTGTCAGTCCTGGAGAACACAACGAGAATTATGAGTCATCTTGCCAAGAAGGGATATTTTGTTTTCTGGAGGGACGCTGCCCTTCCACACTTGTCTTGGAAGAAAGTACATGATGTCATCGGGATGGTGAACTTACATTTTGGCTCGGGGGAGTTTGCCAATATTTGAAAGGCATGCTGCCAAGACTGTTGCTTTAAGCAGAGTGTTTGGACACAAGGAATGGAAAATATGCCACAAAGAATAACAGAGTTGGAAGGGACCTTGGAGATCTTCTAGTCCAACCCCCTGCTCAGAGAGGAAACCCATTTCAGACAAATGGTTGTCCAGTCTCTTCTTAAAAACTTCCAGTGTTGGAGCATTCACCGCTTCTGGAGGCAGGTTGTTCCACTGGTTGATTGTTCTAACTGTCAGGAAGTTTCTCCTTAGTTCTAGGTTGCTTCTCTCCTTGATTAGTTTCCATCCGTTGCTTCTTGTCCTGCCTTCAGGCGCTTTGGAGAATAGCTTGACTCCCTCTTCTTTGGGGCAGCCCCTGAGATATTGGAAGACTGCTATCATGTGTGAATGGTGAAAAAAGTAAGGTTCTACATTTAGGCAGGAAAAACCAAATGTACAGGTATAGTATAGGGGGTACCTTGCTCAATAGTAGTAACTGTGAGAGGGATCTCGGAGTCCTAAGGACAATCACCTAAATAGGAGCCAGCCGTGTGCTGCAGCTGCCAAAAAAGCCAACACAGTGCTAGGCTGCATTAACAGAGCGATAGAATCAAGATCACGTGAAGTATTAATACCACTTTACAATGCCTTGGTAAGGCCACACTTGGAATACTGCATCCAGTTTTGGTCACCACGATGCAAAAAAGATGTTGAGACTCTAGAAAGAGTACAGAGAAGAGCAACAAAGATGATTAGGGAACTGGAGGCTAAAACATACAAGGAATGGTTGCTGGAATTGGGTATGTCTAGTTTAACGAAGAGAAGGACGAGGGGGGACATGATAGCAGCCTTCCAATATCTCAGGGGCTGCCCCAAAGAAGAGGGAGTCAAGCTATTCTCCAAAGCGCCTGAAGGCAGGACAAGAAGCAACGGGTGGAAACTAATCAAGGAGAGAAGCAACTTAGAACTAAGGAGAAACTTCCTGACAGTTAGAACAATTA
Source organism: Protobothrops mucrosquamatus (assembly GCF_001527695.2). Classification (NCBI taxonomy): domain Eukaryota; kingdom Metazoa; phylum Chordata; class Lepidosauria; order Squamata; family Viperidae; genus Protobothrops; species Protobothrops mucrosquamatus. Next base: position 144,552 of record NW_015388075.1, on the reverse strand, counting down.
ACCAGTGGACAACCTGCCTCCAGAAGTGGTGAATGCTCCAACACTGGAAGTTTTTAAGAAGAGACTGGACAGCCATTTGTCCGAAATGGTGTAGGGTTTCCTCCCTGAGCAGGGGGTTGGACTAGATGACCTCCAAGGTCCCTTCCAACTTTCTTCTTCTTCTTCTTCTTCTTCTTCTTCTTCTTCTTCTTCTTCTTCTTCTTCTTCTTCTTCATTATTATTATTATTATTATTATTATTATTATTATTATTATTATTATTATTATTATTATTATTATTATTATTATTATTATTATTATTATTATGAGCTGTTTTGGCCACCTCTTATGGACACCTCTGGAAATAAGAAAGAATGCTGCTTCTCCTCACTGTGTTTTAGTTAGTTATCGTATTGGTTCCCCCAAGATCTAAAGATAGCACGTATAGCTACTTTTTTTTATCCACCCAGCAATCTTGCAAGTGAGAAAACATACAGGGGCTGCAACTGGCTTGTCATCTAATGAACTTCACAGTTGAGTGTGAACTTCAGCTTTTTGGTCTCCTGGGCCCAAACCTGAACTGCCTGCATCACACAGGTTTAATGAAAAGCACAGTGGATCTTCACCCTTGAACGTGCCTGATAGTGTTCCTTCCCCCCCCGCCCTTGGAGTTTTGAAATTAAAAATCCGGAGAAGAAGCACCCTGGATAGGAAACTTGCCCCTGCAAACCAGACAGGACAGCGAAGTTGGGCGATATGCACCTGTACATCTATATTGACAAAGAGGATTTCAAGACCGAAATTCAAGATATTCTGGGGGCCTCTAGATACTCCCATGTAACACCTCTCCTGCGCGAGCTGCACTGGCTGCCTGTGGCCTTCCGGGTGCGCTTCAAGGTGTTAGTAACAACTTTTAAAGCGCTCCATGGCAATGGACCTAGGTATTTGCAAGACCGCCTCCTACCAAACACCTCCCTTCGACCAGTCCGCTCCCACAGAGAGGGCCTCCTTAGGGTGCCGTCGGCCAGACAATGCCGGCTGGCGAACCCCAGGGGGAGAGCCTTCTCTGTGGCAGCTCCTGCCCTCTGGAATGACCTACCCCCCGACCTACGTACAGTTGCGGACCTGCGCCTTTTTCGCCGAGCCCTGAAGGCCCATCTATTCCGTGCGGCCGGCCTGGCGTAGTTTGATTATGTTTCAGTGGGGGGTTTTGTACGGGTGTGTTTTTAGAACAGGCCTGTTATTTAATTCGATTTTAAAACAAACTATTTATTTATTATCGTGGTTTTTAGTATCGCCTGTTCACCGCCCTGAGTCCTGCAAGGGAGATAGGGTGGTATATAAATTCAATAAATAATAATAATAATAAAGATTGCAGAGAAGGGAGTAGGACAACTGCCATACATCCATTTGTTTTCTTTGAATATTTTTTTTGAGAGAGAGCGCTCATGATGTTCAGGGTTGTTGTTTTTAGCGAAGAGGAATGTCTATATTTCTCATTAATCTATTCCTGTATGTCAGCAAGAACCCGTATGGGAAGATCTGTGGGCAGAAGCTGAACCACAGCAAAACCGAGAAGCAGAACTGCCTCCCTGCGTTTTTTTTCAGGCAATGCTTCAAAGCTGCCCTAGAATGAAGCTGACCAGCCCAGGACTGACTAATAGCAACAGTGTCTACTAAAGCATTCAAACCTGAAACACAGCCCCATCTTCGAGGCCTGCAAAAGAAGCTGGATCCAAATCACGTGTGTTTTCTCGTGTGTTTGCTTGGAGAAGATCGCAGAGTCAAAGTTGTTTATGGCCCTCTTCTGATGTTGTTGGAAGCAGGTGATCAGGAAAGGTCACCCTCCAATCCCATTCATGGCACCAAGATAAAGTAGCTTAGCATCTGCCTGTAGCCCCTGGCCTTTAAATGTGATATTTAATCCCTAAGTGGTGGCGATGATAGAAGTGGCTTGGATGTACCCGTTGACTGTTCCTCCCTGTGCTTTTTTTAGTAGCTAAACCCTCAGGACAACAGCTTTCTCCAACCAGATGCCCTCCAGATAGGGTGGACTTCAACCACCCACAGTTTCAGTCAAGCTGAATGCATCTGCCAAGCAACCGATTGGAGGAGGCAGTTTCAGTCATGGAAGTTCTTCTTTACTTGACATGGGTATCAAATTTCCCCTCCCAAGTTTAAAGTGATATACCAGATTCTCTTTCCTGTAATAATAGACAAAAATAGAAAAACAGAGTTGGAAGGGACCTCGGAGGTCTTGTAGTCCAACCCCCTGCTCAGGCAGGAAACCCTATACCAGGGGTAGGCAACCTTGGCTCTTTTATGACTTGTGGACTTCAACTCCCAGAATTCCTGAGCCAGCCATGCTGAGGAGAAATGGAGAAGTTTCCATGCTGAGCCATGCTGGCTCAGGAATTCTGGGAGTTGAAGTCCACGAGTCATAAAAGAGCCAAGGTTGCCTACCCCTGCCCTATACCATTTCAGACAAATGACTGTCCAGTCTCTTCTTAAAAACTTCCAGAGTTGGAGCATTCACAGCTTCTGGAGGCAAGTCGTTCCACTGATTAATTGTTCTGTCAGGAAATTCCTCCTTAGTTCCAGGTTGCTTCTCTCTTTGATTAGTTTCCATCCCTTGCTTCTTGTCCTGCCTTCAGGCGCCTTGGAGAATAGCTTGACTCCCTCTTCTTTGTGGCAGCCCCTGAGCTATTGGAAGACTGCTATCATGTCCCCCCTCGTCCTTCTCTTCATTAAACTACTAGATATTCCCAAATCCAGCAACCGTTCCTTATATGTTTTAGCCTCCAGTCCCCTGATCATCTTGGTTGCTCTTCTCTGCACTCTTTCTAGAGTCTCAGCATCTCTCACACTTACAATATAGGTCCATCTTTTTCAAAGGTACATAAATAATTCCTCCCTAATTCCAAGGGGAAAGACAAATGTTAGAAAGCACCATCAGCAGAAGCATCTTCCATGGGAGATAAGAGAGTTCCATTCCAAAGGGGCAGAGGACTTCAGCCGGGCAGGGCAGGGAAATGACTGATTTCTGTTTGCTTTAGGCTGCTTACAAGAATGTCGCCCGTTGAGCACTTTTTGTTCTCGTGAGCAAAAAAATGTGACGCTACCGATGCCAGATACTAACTGCCAGATTAGCAGTTAGAAGCTATTAATTGCTTCAGATGGTAACCCCATTCAACAATAGTGGATTTTCTACTTCTATAGGGGACATACTATAGAATTTCTATAGATTTTCTATACATCTATCTTCTATAGATTTTCTACTTCTATAGAGTACATTCACTTAATGTGATTCTATTTTTCTATTTATTTCTATTATCATTATCATTATCATTATTGATTTAATCTTTAAATTGATTCACAGTCTGGGACTGGTAAAAACTTAACAGTTCAAGTCCTAACCAAACACCTAAGAGCTTTTATTAATATTTTATTATTATTATTGTTGTTTTTGTTTCTATTTCATCTATTATCTCTATTTCTATAGATTTTCTATCAATCTACTCTATAGATTTTCTACCTCTATAGAGTACATTCTATAGAATTTCTATAGGTTTTCTATCAATCCATTTTCTATTGATTTTCTACTTTTATAGCGTACATTCACTTAACATGACTCTATTTTTTTCTATTAATTTCTATTATTATTTCTACTTTATCTCTTTCAATTTTTTTACAGATTTTCTATAAATCTAGACTATGGATTTTCTATTTCTATAGCGTATATTCACTTAATGTGATTCTATTTTTCTATTACTATTACTATTACTATTATTATTATATCTATTATTTCTATTTTTATAGATTTTCTATAAATCTCTTTCTATAGGTTTTCTACTTCTATAGAGTACATTCACTTAATGGGATTCACTTAACCACTTTACAATGCCTTAGTAAGGCCACAGTTGGAATACTGCATCCAGTTTTGGTCACCACAATGTAAAAAAGATGCTGAGACTCTAGAAAGAGTGCAGAGAAGAGCAACAAAGATGATTAGGGGACTAGAGGCTAAAACATACAAGGAAAGGCTGCTGGAATTGGGTATGTCTAGTTTAACGAAGAGAAGGACAAGGGGGGACATGATAGCAGTGTTCCAATATCGCAGGGGCTGCCCCAAAGAAGAGGGAGTCAAGCTCTTCTCCAAAGCGCCTCAAGGCAGGACAAGAAGCAACAAATGGAAACTAATCAAGGAGAGAAGCAACCTAGAACTAAGGAGAAACTTCCTGACAGTTAGAACAATTAACCAGTGGAACAACCTGCCTCCAGAAGCGGTGAATGCGCCAACACTGGAAGTTTTTAAGAAGAGACTGGACAGCCATTTGTCTGAAATGGTGTAGGGTTCCTGCCTGAGCAGGGGGTTGGATTCGATGACCTTCAAGGTCCCTTCCAACTTTATTATTATTATTATTATTATTATTATTATTATTATTATTATTATTATTATTATCAGTCCTCGGCTTACGTAAGCATTCCTCGGCTTACGACTGCTCCGTCGCAGTCGTAAGCCGAGGACTTCCTGCACTCTTTGGAGAAGGTCTGGCAAGAGGGTGCTGGCTGCAAGAGCACGTGGCACGGAGACCTGGATGGGGAGTGGCCCATCTGCTTTGTGCAAGAATTCAGAGGCTCTTCAGCGTTGCCAGTTGTGAAGGCAGGGTTCAAGTGGAAGGTTATTATAGGCCAAACGATGACAAGGGAGATTTGTGGAAGGAAGGAAGCCTCGGCTTTCCCGCTGGCCTCTGAATGAGATCATGGAAGGGTGCATTTGTCTAGCAGCAGCTGAGCAATTTCCTTGTGCTGCAGCTTTGCCATTTGTTCTGATCTCATCCCGGCCTCATCAAAGAGCAGGCACTTAAAAGGATAAGCGGGACCCACCAAAAGGAAAAATGAAAATAAAAATAAAGAAAAAAATGTCTGAGCAAACCATCTCTGGCAGCCGAGACAGACTCCTGCGCGTGTCTTGGCTCTGGAGAGCAAGTCTCGTTTCGTTCCCGAAGCCTTGAGCTTCATGGGAAATGAAGAGCTGGGCTCACCTGCACAAACAGAACCGCGTCCTGGGAGCATGTGAAGGGTCCTCCTGCTGAAATGTTAGCTCAGCTTGGTCTAAAGCAGTGATGGCGAACCTTTTAGAGACCGAGTGCTCAAACTGCAACCCAAAACCCACTTATGTATCGTCGGGTGCCAGTTGGGCGTGGCCCATTGGGTGGGCGTGGCTGCGTGGTAACGGCAGACTGAGTGGGACTAAAAAATTCAATCAATCAATTAATTCCAACTTTGAGAGATCTTTTTTTTCCCCGCGAGAAGTTGAAATTGATTGATCCATTGAACCTTTTTTTTGCACCTGGCAGCAGAGGCCTAAAGCGAAAAGGTTTTATAAAACCCAGCTGAAGGCCTAGGACTGGGGCGGCGGCGCCCGTGCCCACAGAGAGGGCTCTGCATGCCACCTGTGGCACACGTGCCATAGGTTCGCCACCACGGGTCTAAAGGCTCTGGATTTCAAGCCGGATCGACGGGAGAAGAGTAGGTGTGAACTTGGAACCCAGCCTGCAGAGCAGGTGCTCAATGGGACCTTCCAACCTCAACCAGAGGGGGAGCCAGAGAGGCTGCCAACGGCTGTCCTTTCATGCCGCTTTCTCCAAAGTGGCTCCCTCTAGTGTCTATGGCAGTGGTTCGATACAAATATGTGAACAACTGGTTCTCTTTGTGGATGGTGCTTCCGGAAATCCATTCTGAGCTTGGGCAACAAAAAATTAGCTACCGGTTCTGCCGAAATGGTGCGAACCAGCTGAATCCCACCACTGGTCTATGGAGATTCTCAGTCATTCGAGTCACGGTTGTCCCACGTATTGCTTCTCATCCAAGAAGCTTCTTCAGCTCTTCTTCACCATCCGGTCAAAGCTGAAGAAGCTTCTGAGATGAGAAGCGAAAGATCTTCAAAGAAAAACAAGGAAGTCCAGTGGCCTCCTGAAAAAACACCTTTGGGGCTCCCTCTAGTGCAGGGGTAGGCAACCTTGGCTCTTTTATGACTCGTGGACTTCAACTCCCAGAATTCCTGAGCCAGCCATGCTGAGGGGAGAGGGAGAGGTTTCCAAGCTGAGCCATGCTGGCTCAGGAATTCTGGGAGTTGAAGTCCACGAGTCAGAAAAGAGCCAAGGTGGCCTATCTCTGCTGTAGTGGTACGTGAGTTCATTGCCAGAACTCGTACCCCCTTTTGGGTCCAGCCTGGCTTAGAATTTGGGGGAGTTGTGGCTTCAACACACTTGGAAGGTATTAGATTGAGGAAGACAGCAGCTTTGGAAACATATCCTACAGACCTTTTTTAATCAAGATCATGTGAAGTGTTAATACCACTTTACAATGCCTTGGTAAGGTCACCCTTGGCATACTGCATCCAGTTTTGGTCACCGCGATGTAAAAAAGACGTTGAGACTCTAGAAAGAGTACAGAGAAGAGCAACAAAGATGATCAGGGGACTGGAGGCTAAAACATATAAGGAACGGTTGCTGGAATTGGGTATGTCTAGTTTAATGAAGAGAAGGACGAGGGGGGACATGATAGCAGTGTTCCAATATCGCAGGGGCTGCCCCAAAGAAGAGGGAGTCAAGCTATTCTCCAAAGCCCCCGAAGGCAGGACAAAAAGCAATGGATGGAAACTAATCAAGGAGAGAACCAACCTAGAACTAAGGAGAAACTTCCGACAGAACAATTAACCAATGGAACAACCTGCCTCCAGAAGCGGTGAATGCTCCAACACTGGAAGTTTTTAAGAAGACACTGGATACCCATTTGTCCGAAATGGTATAGGGTTTCCTGCCTGAGCAGGGGGTTGGACTAGATGACCTCCACGGTCCCTTCCAACTTTACTACTACTACTACTACTACTACTACTACTACTACTACTACTATTATTATTATTATTATTATTATTATTATTATTATTATTATTATTATTATTATTATATAACCCAACCTCACCTTATTATTGTGAGTAGAAAGATAAAAAATGGTGGTGTTATTATTAGTAGTAATGGTAATCCAAGTTAGTAATGTGCTTCCCGGTCTTTTTAGATATGCGAACCCAGTTAAACACTCAGCTTGGTGGTTATAGGCATGAAAGAAACTGGACGTTGAGCTTGCATTAATTTTATTTTAATCTTACAACCAGTGATGAGTTGTATTATTTAGCTCAATTTATGTCCCATGGATATTGACACAATTAAGCCAATGACACACACATGTCACAGATGTCTTTTGTGAACTCTCAAGCTTCCTCCTTCTGTTATATATTCAAGATGGACAGTATTTAATATTTATTTGTTATGTATAACGAATAAATATTATTTATTATTTACTATTATTATTATTATATGTAGGGGTGTGGGTCTATACATATGTTGTATATAGTATGTTTAGGTATGTATGTGTTTCACTTTGAGAGTGGGCAACTAAATTTCATGTTTGATGTGTGCCATTGTGCCCCCAGTAAAAAATTGACAATAAAGGTTATCTTATCCTATCTTTTACACCATTTGTGTAGTGAGTAAATCTAATTTGTCTCATGACTTCAACACACACATGACATTAATCTCTCCGCCTACATCCTCTTGCATTAAATGGAAATTTGGGCGTAACAGAGTCTCAAAGCGGCCTATTATTTAATTCAATTTAATTATTGATTTCATTTTATAAAAGAAAAAAATAGCTTTTATTAAATTTAAAAAAATCTACAGCCCCTCCCATCTTCGAACACATCTCTGGACCATTCACAATACTGTTGTCGTATGAAAACACTGTTTCGGTTAAAATATGGCTTTTTTCATTTTGTTTCTTTTTTAGCTTTCCTTTGCTTTTTTGTTTCTTTCCTTAATATATTAAAGGAATAAACATTGTGAATGATGATGTTTTAAAAAGTTTTCTTCTAGTTTTTGTTCCTTTCCTTGATGTATTAAAGGAATAAACATTGTAGATGATTATAACCTAAATAAATAACATTTAGAAATAGCTAATGAATACAGAATGCGTGCTTTCAATTTTGGGGGAAAGGGATACGAGTTGCGGGGAAACGTGACTTTCAGTCGAATTGAATTCCGAGTGACCGTCTCTGTCTTTCGCCCTTAGTTCTTGGACTTCAAGCGAAGGACTCTTCTGCTTTGGAGAACTGCAGAAGTCAACTCTGACCTGGAAGGCGCTAATGGTGTTGGGCAAAACAGGTTAACAGTCCAGTGCCAGATGATCTGCTTTTCGCAAGACCTTAAGCAATGAGTGACTCAACTTGTCCAAAAGTCAGGCCAACGTTTCTTCAGAAATGGTCCTGAACTTTGACATAAAAACATCTCCGTGCTGCGAGTGTTTGTATTTTAGTTATGACATGAAACAAGGGTTCAGTAGAAAGACAGCAGCTTCAGATGCTTAGCCATGTGAGTAGATGGCATTTGCCCTTAGGTGTCAGCAAATGGAAGTTAGGGTTAATAGCCACTTTGGCCAATTCCTCCAATCAGCTTTGCAATGGCGGATTGGTTGTCCAGCCAACCTTTCCCTTATTGGTTTTTACTAAATTTTTTTTTAAAAAAACAGTGCTTCAGTCAATGTTCCAAACCACTATGGGAGGTGATGAAGAAGGTTGCACTTCCACAGCTGTTTATACAGCTGCCAAAAAGGCCAACACAGTGCTGGGCTGCATTAACAGAGGGATAGAATCAAGATCACGTGAAGTATTAATACCACTTTACAAGGCCTTGGTAAGGCCACACTTGGAATACGGCATCCAGTTTTGGTCACCGCGATGTGAAAAAGATGTTGAGACTCTGGAAAGAGTGCAGAGAAGAGCAACAAAGATGATTAGGGGACTGGAGGCTAAAGCATATAAGGAACGGTTGCTGGAATTGGGTATGTCTAGTTTAATGAAGAGAAGGACAAGTGGGGACATGATAGCAGTGTTCCAATATCTCAGGGGCTGCCCCAAAGAAGAGGGAGTCAAGCTATTTTCCAAGGCACCTGAAGGCAGGACAAGAAGCAACAGATGGAAACTAATCAAGGAGAGAACCAACCTAGCACTAAGGAGAAACTTCCTGACAGTTAGAACAATTAACCAGTGGAACAACCTGCCTCCAGAAGCGGTGAATGCTCCAACATTGGAAGTTTTTAAGAAAAGACTGGACAGCCATTTGTCTGAAATGGTATAGGGTTTCCTGCCTGAGCAGGGGGTTGGACTAGATGACCTCCAAGGTACCTTCCAACTTTATTACTATTATTGTTATTGTTATCATTATTATTCTCCAACCCAGGAGAAGGTGAAAACAAGAGGGCAGAAGAGATTCTGCAAAGGCCCCGGGATGAAGCCACTCTAGCCTCCGGCCTTTCTACCTGGAGGTCAGAACCAGGTGGGTCATTTCAGAAGAAGCAGTCCAATCTGTGTCTAAATTGAATCTCTGATGTAAATTCTCAACTTGGACTCTGGCTCTAGCTTTGAATGGCTTGCTAGGCCAAACCACAGATGGTGGGGGTTTTTTTGGTGTTGTGTGAAGACTAGCCTTGTTCTGTTTCTAGAAATCTGCAGAAATCTGGTTCCTTGTTCAATTATTCTGTGGATGCTTGATCATTCCCAGGGCTTTGGCTGTTCCTTGGACCTGTGAATGATTAATTATCAAACTTTCTGTGAACTTGTGCTGCCTTCTTAAGCAGCCGGGGGATGGTAAATAAGCCTGGAATTTGGCTTGGCATTTAACCCCACACCACCCCATAAAAATGAACAAATAATTTTGTCCATGTCAACTTATCACGGTGGAACAAGGGAGTTGGCTTTAATTGCTCCAAATGTTTAAGCAACAAAACTGACCCGGAACTTTTCTATAGAGAGCAAAATAGCTTTGTTTACCTTGAGCCAAAGACAATCGGAAGCCTTATATTACAAGTTGAAATCAGCCTCCCTCTCAAGGCACAAGGCTCGCGAATGTTATGGCTTGCTCAACATGTTGGCTAGCATGTTGTTGTTTTTTTACATTTTTGTAGGGTAGAAGGCTTGGGCATCATCCTATGATAGCAAGATGAAAATCTCTGGTGTATTTGTTAACCACTATGTGGGTCCAATGAATTCAGAGGGGCATTGCAGCTGGGCACAGCTGGAGTGAGGCCCATTGGAGGGAGCTAATGTGTCATCCCATTTCAAAAGCATCTGGTACAAGCCACAATAGCATTTGATGACACCATGTATGTAGGCGGTTGGTGTTCAAATATGGGGGTGGCCACCTGCTCCCCAATATGCGACCCCCAGCCTGTGCCAATACTGGCCACTTCTGAATGGGGAGATACCATGGCTAACATCCACGTTGGGCTGCTTGCTTCAAATGGTATGAGCTGTGGTGACACAGTGGTTCGAATGCAGTATAGCAGGCAAACTCTGCCCACGGTCTGGAGTTCGATCCCGATGGGGCTCAGAGTTGACTCAGCTTTCCATCTTTGCAAGGTCGGTAAAATGAGGACCCAGATTGTTGGGGGCAATAAGGCTGCCATTGTAAACCTCTTAGAGAGGGCTGTAAAGCACTGTGAAGTGGTACATAAGTCTAAGCGCTATTGCTATCTATCCCTTGGTCTTCAAGATGCCCCTTCTTGCCTATGTTCCCCCCCCCCCGAATACAAACATCTAAACGAAGATGACAACTGCCATTTTTGCAAACAAATTCCATCACTTGATTACACACAGCAGGAAGGAAGACGCTTCTTTCCTCTTTCTTAAACTGGCTGTCAGTCATTCTTCTGGGACAGATGATGGCTCCAAATGTTTTCACAAAGGGAGCAATTTCCCACTGTTCCTGCTCTCGGCTGAGCTAAATGTTTACATGCAGATGTGTGCAATTAAGCCCTTTCTGTTGAAAAAGGAAAGCACTGATTTGGGGGGTGGGGGAGGGGGTTGCAGCTTCGATGGCAAAGCGGGGATTTCTCGGGATCTCTTTTCCACTCGGCAGAACCAGTAAGGATTTCATGGCAGTTCATTTTGGAATTACAGTGGATCTTTACAGGTCCTAGGAAGAGTACAGCGTACAGAAAGAGTGCAGGGAAGAGCCACAAAGAGGATCAGGGGACTGGAGGCTAAAACATATAAAGAACGGTTGCTGGAATTGGGCATGCCCAGTTTAATGAAGAGAAGGACCAGGAGTGACATGATAGCAGTGTTCCAGTATCTCAGGGGCTGCCACAAAGAAGAGGCAGTCAAGCTATTGTCCAGAGCAGGGCTTTTCAACCAGTGGTACGGGTACCACCTGTGGTACATTGGCACCTGGCAGGTGGTACACGACCATCCTAGAAAAGTGGTAGTGGGAGAGGGGAATGAGCTGAACCGGTGGCAGCACCGCACAAGCCTGAGTGAGAGACGGCTGGAGCTGCAGGGCTGTCAGGGCTCAGCGGAAGCGCCAGGATCTGATCGGCGCTGATCCTGGCGCTCCCGCTGAGCCCAGAAGAAGCACTGATCAGCTGGAATGTTGCAGCCTCTCCAGGGTCTTGTGATTTACATTCAGATGCTTGGCAACTGATTCATATTTATGATGCTCACAATGTCCCAGGGTCATGTGAAGTGACCAAAACCTACTGCAACCACCCAGCAGACGGGGGGAATAAAAACCAAACACCCCCCACCCCACCCCCGCTGCCAATCCTCAACAGAAATGCTCACAACAATGGAAACCTCGGACAGGAGGAAGAGTGCCGCCGGGCGGGCAGGCGGGTGTCTTGCTTGGTTGTGGCTTGGGGGGCACTTTTTTCAGTGCCATTGTAACTTCAAACAGTCACTAAGCGAACTATTGTAAGTCGAGGACTACCTGTACTTTATCACTTTTTTCCTTTTTTTTTTTTTGGGTCATCAAGTTTTTGACACCTTGCTAGGTGACTGGTGGTACTCGGATGTTGCCATATCCTAAAAGTGGTACAGTGGGTGAAGAGGTTGAAAAGCCCTGCTCCAGAGCACCTGAAGGCAGGATAAGAAGCAACGGATGGAAACTAATCAAGGGGAGAAGCAACCTAGAACTAAGGAGAAATTTCCTGACAGTTAGAACAATTAATCAGTGGAACAACCTGCCTCCAGAAGTTGTGAATGCTCCAACACTGGAAGTTTTTAAGGACTAGAACAGAGGTCCCCAACCTTTTGGGCACTAGGGACCAGCTATGTGGAGAGAGATTTTACCGTGGACCGGAGAGTGCGTGGTTTTGTGTGCATAAAACCCCCTTCCTTTGGGTTTTTCTTCCCAAACTCCCCCGGTTCCTTCAATCGCTCTTCCTATGTTTCCAGTCCTCAAACATCCTTCACATTTTTCTAATTTTCTTCTGAATTGCAGAGAGAGAGAGAAAAAAAGATGTGTTTACCTTTAATTTGCAAAGCAGGGCAGAGTGACTGGCATTTGAGGGGGTGGGTGGGTGGGGGTGTGGCGCAGGGAATCCAATCTGCCTTTGGCGCTCAAGCTCCGCTATCCCCTTAACGTTGCTACCCTAAAGTTTGTTTTCAATAGCACGAGTGTTTGAACTGCCAGGCCAGCCGTGCAGCTACATACATTATCCACAGTGTAAACATTCCCCCGTCCTGTACTCCAGAACCGGCCCGTAATTATGGCACTCGAACAAGTCTTGCTGTGTTCCCATCATTAGGGTGGTTCACAGAACTTATCTGTTTAAGTTGGAGTCCCGTGAAAAGATTGCTCTGTTTCGGTTCAAAGAAAGACAAGCTGACATGATTATCCCAAGATCAGGCTTTGTGCAGATCAGAATAAGTCCCGCTGTGGCCACGGGTCAAGAGGTAGGGTTTGTAATCACGATGGATGCTTGTCAAGACTGAATGATCTGGTTTCAGCAGAGCTGTTAGGGCTAGGAATGTGAGGATGTTGCCAGAACCTGGCTGACCCTTTGCACCAACCCTGCCGTTGCGGTTTCTTCAATAGACCATGGCTAAGCAAGACAGTGGAAATCTAACGCTGTTGCACACATCTGGATAAACGTTTGGCTGAACCCAGCCTGAGCCAGCCACATAATGGCTATCTATGAAAGGGGACTTAAATCTAGTCCTTTGGCCTCTCGTCCTTGAATAATCAGCTTTAAAAGCCTATTAATATAGATTTTTCACATTCTGCCCTTTGGATATGTTTCCTGTTCCTTCTCCAGTGTTTTTTTCTCCCTCCACTGCAGAGATGCAGTATGTCCCTCAAACATTTTTAGAGAACTGCATCGTCTGGGGTGCCCGTTTGCCCTCTCGTGGCAGGAGACAGAAATAGAACAATGCACAAAGACTGTGCCGCATCCCACAAACCTGGAAAGACCCCAGCTTGGTGAGGCCTGCCGTCCTCCATCCTCTTCCCATCGCTGGGGGTCGAGATAAGGCCGCTCCTGTTTGCAAGGGGTTCAGAAGGGGCACACAGGCCTAGAATCAAGATCACGTGAAGTGTTAATACCACATTACAATGCCTTGGTAAGGCCACACTTGGAATACAGCATCCAGTTTTGGTCACCACGATGTAAAAAAGATGCTGAGACTCTAGAAAGAGTACAGAGAAAAGCAACAAAGATGATTAGGGGACTGGAGGCGAAAGCATATAAGGAAAGGCTGCTGGAATTGGGTCTGTCTAGTTTAACGAAGAGAAGGACGACGGGGGACATGATAGCAGTCTTCCAATATCTCAGGGGCTGCCCCAAAGAAGAGGGAGTCAAGCTATTCTCCAAAGCACCTGAAGGCAGGACAAGAAGCATTGGATGGAAACTAATCAAGGAGAGAAGCAACCTGGAACTAAGGAGAAACTTCCTGACAGTTAGAACGATTAACCAGTGGAACAACGTGCCTCCAGAAGCAGTGAATGCACCAACACTGAAAGTTTTTAAGAAGAGACTGGACAGCCATTTGTCTGAAGTGGTACAGGGTTTATTTATTTTTATTTTTATTATGTGAACTGATAGACCAGATTTTGTGAAGGACAAAATAGTGGAAAAATAGGTTTCTGTCTTAATGCGGGCTCAATAGGGCTTTTTCCCTCTTGGTAAGGATGTCAAGAGGCTTAATCCCACTTGTCTTGTTAAGCAAAACTGGGTTAACTCCTAACTAGCTAATCAGCAATCATGGTTCAGTTGCTTTTCATTCATAACTTAAAGGCTGTAGATTATAAAGAAGACTTCAGCCAACCTCTTATATCAGCATTTGGGGTCCCCCCCCCCAAATGTTACTGAGGGAGGTTGCAATGCTTAAGAAAAGCAGCTGGTAACACTGCAATAGCTATTCAGCTTGGTTGCTTCTTCTATAATTTTGTGATTAGCTTTTGTGAGGATTGAGAATTTTATTCATTTGAGGATTCACGTCACAGTTTGTTGTCAGAAACAGCCTTTAGAGTTATGACTGGATTGAAAAGATGTTCACTTCCTAGCTAAACCTTGGCTGGGGATTATGGCATAAGATGTACGTGTGTGAGAGAAGAAGAAAATTTCGTATACTAAAGCAAGACCATTGAGTTGGCTCTGGTTGACCCTCACCCATCATCTACTGTAGAACAGGGGTCCCCAACCCCCGGTCTGTGGACCAATATCGGGACACGGCATGCCAGCAAGCAACCAGTCTGCACAAACAAGGAAAGCCCCATCCACAGGATGCAGGCAGCATACAAAACCACACCCCCTCTAGTCCACGGAAAAACCTCTCTCCACGGAACTGGTCCCTGGTGCCCAAAAGGTTGGGGACCTCTCCTGCAGAATATCTGAACTTTGGACCCTTTGCCAGACTGATTCATGATCCATTTTGCCTTAACTTTTTTATTTTAAGTCAATTCTTTGTTGGCATCAGGACCCACAAATTAGCCAAGTACTTTTCAGCTTATCAGGATGGGTAAACCGAGCACATACGGTTATTCTATAGCTATAGTTATTCTGAGCCAAGAAAACCGAGCCGACGGAATAAAATACGATTAAATTAACCACGGCGAGAGCCAGCCTCACTGTGCAAAATGGTTACCAGTTCTGGATTGGCAAGCTGAGATCACCACTGGGTGGCAGCAACGTCTTGGTTTTTTTTTAAAAAACAATCTAGGGTTCCTAGGATATGATAGCTAGCCTTAGATTAACCACTGATGGACAAGTTTCAAAGGAAACAAAATCCACATAAATTCCTTGCTGGGTAAAGGACAGCACTGCGCTTAACAAACAATACCATGGTTTATAGTTCTGAAATGATGAAATGAAATGGATGGAAACTAAGCAAGGAGAGAAGCAACCTAGAACTAAGGAGAAACCTCCTGATAGCGAGAACAATCAACCAGTGGAACAGTTTGCCTTCAGAGGTTGTGGGTGCTCCATCACTGGAGGCTTTTAAGAAGAGACTGGACAGCCATTTGTCTGAAATGGTATATAGGGTCTCCTGCTTGAGCGGGGAGTTGGACTAGAAGATCTTCAAGGTCTCTTCCAACTCTGATGATGTTCGATGTTCTAAAACTCTTGATTGTCTATGGCAGGGGTAGGCAACCTTGGCTCTTTTATGACTCATGGACTTCAACTCCCAGAATTCCTGGCTCAGGAATTCTGGGAGTTGAAGTCCATGAGTCATAAAAGAGCCAAAGTTGCCTACCCCTGGTCTATGGAGATTCTCAGTCATCCAGCTCATGGTTGTCCCAAAGGTGCTTTTTCAAGAGGCAACTGGACTTTCTTATTTTTCTTTGAAGACGTTTCGCTTCTTCTTCAGAGCTGAAAAAGCTTCTTGCATGAGAAGCAAAACGTCTTCAAAGAAAAACAAGAAAGTCCAGTTGCCTCTTGAAAAAGCACTTTTGGGGACAAAACTCTTGCTTGTTCTTTTTTTGGGGGAGAGGGGAGAACGTCCCATTGAGTCAGTCTCGATTCTTCGCGACTAGACAAAAATCCATGCTGCCTTTTGGCAGCATTTTCAAAAGTGGCTTGCCATTGTCTCCTTCCTAGGGCTGAGAGAGAGTGACTGGCCCAAGCTCCCCCAGCAGTCTTTGCGCCTAAGGCAGGATTAGAACTCACAGCTTCCCAGTTTCCCAGCCTGATGCCTTGACCTCTACAGCAAACTGGTTTTTTACGATGGGCCTGGATCACATTTCACTCTTCACTCCCAGCAAAAGACCATCCCCAACTGGAAGGCATGAGACGGGTGGGAATCTAACCCCTCTGCATTGTTGTGTGATGATTCAGTCACTGTTCAGATTTCCTTTGCTCATAAAAATTCCTGAAGCAAGGAGAAGGTTCCCCACCCCAGTGATACAATAAATTAAGTGGAACTATAAACCTAGAGGGCAGCTCTATACTGCCAAAATACATAAATGGGAGTTTGTCACAGCAGTAAATTATGCGAGCATTCAAGATATAACAATGCTGTTACTCTCAGGCAGAGAAAATAAATGAAATGCGGATACTAAATTACCCCTTGTATATTCATAGATGGAAATTTTTATTAAAAAAACCCTAAACGACACAGAAAGTCCTCCCCCCCCCCGGATGCGATTCTGTCACTCTTGTGTTTTCAAAACAGACCTCCTTATGTATCCGTTTTTCCCGGCTCTTCCCTACATAAAACATTTCTGGAGGTTCTCTCAGGAAGCGAGATCTACATAAAGATATTAACTGCTAATTCTCATTTTGCAGACCTCTTCCTTTCTTTTTGCAACGGTTGCAGGAATTGGGTAAGTCTAGTCCTGCGAGTCCCCTGGACTGCAAGGCGATCCAACCGGTCAGTCCTAGAAGAGATCAACCCCAACTGCTCTTTAGAAGGCCAGATCCTGAAGTTGAAACTCAAGTCCTTTGGCCACCTAACGAGAAGGAAGGACTCACTGGAGAAGAGCCTAATGCTGGGAAAGATGGAGGGCAAGAGAAGAAGGGGACGACAGAGAAGGAGGTGGCTGGATGGAGTCACTAAAGCAGGAGGCGTGAACTTAAATGGACTCCAGAAGATGGTAGAGGACAGGAAGGCCTGGAGGAATGTTGTCCATGGGGTCGCGATGGGTCGGACACGACTTCGCAACTAACAACAAAGTCTAGAGAAAAGGACCAGGGGTGACATGTTCCAATATTTGAAGGGCTGCCACAAAGAAGAGGAGGACTTGACTTATTTTCCAAAGCACCAGAAGGCAGAACAAAAAGCCAATTAACCTACAACTAAGTAGGAATTTCCTGACAAAACAATTAATCAGTGGAACATCCTGCTCCAGAGGTTGTGAGTGCACCAACATTGGAGATTTTTAAGAAGAGATTGGACAGCCAGTTGTCTGATATGGTGTAAGGCAGACATGTCAAACACAAGGCCCGGGGGCCGGATGCAGCCCGCGAAGTGGTTTCATGTGGCCCGTGAAGCCATCCTGGAAACAGTGAGGGAACGGCCCCCTTTGCCTCAGCCCTGGCCCAGGCCAGCCGGGAGCCAATGTACAATTTTGTGGTGGGCATCTATGCTGAAAGGCATTCAGTCTTAGCTCCACAAGGCTGTCTGGAAACAGCGAGGAACCAGGAGAACCTTGAGCAGCAGCCTTGAGGAAGTGGGGCTGGGCTTGGTGCCGCAGGTGCTCAAGGGCCAGGCTGGGCATTTGACCTCTGCTGCCCAGGCTCCGGGCAGCCCGCACCACCATCCAGCCCCCCCCCCCGCATGCCCTTAGAGGAACAGTGAGGCTCCTCCAGTGGACCATAGCCTTGGCACTTGCCCTGGTCCCATCCCCTTCTGCCAGAGACCCTCAGATCTGTCCCACTCCTGCCCAGGCCCCCCTTGATGCGAACGATGTAGAGCTGGCCACGCCTACCCAGTAGGCCACACCCACTCTATCCATGCCCACCCAGTAGGCCGTACCCACCCGCCCCCCCAAGGGCAACCGCAATGATGATGCGGCCCTCAATGAAATTGAGTTTGACACCCCTGGTGTAGGGTCTCCTGCCTGAGCAGGGGATCAGACGAGAAGGCTTCCAAAGTCCCTCCCAACTCGGTTGTTCTGTTATTTTGCCTTTAAAATTAAGAGCCCTTGAAAACTTGGCTGAGGCAAACTGAAAATGCAGCAAATAGCAAGCATGCCGATCAGCGCAGGGAATGGAAAAACAAAGCACAACAAAACCCTGACCCAGAGGCAGAACATCTGGGCAGGGCAGAATAAAACGTGCCTGCTGGTTCATCCACATCCAGCATCTTGGAGAAAGCAAAGAGAGATTCTGAATTTAGAAAGTCCATCCATGGTGCCTGATAGGACAGACTGCAGTAGGGAAGCGTGAGATGATATTCCACAGGGTCCCAGGCAGGGTTCTAGCAGTTCCCCAACTGAGCATTGTCACTCACACTTCAACGTCAAGATTAGTCTCCTGCCAGGAGCCTTACATGCAACAGCCACAGCGACATATTTAGAAATGGTGCGTGGTTCAGATGGCAGCTTGCAGGGTTTGGGTGAGGGAAAGCAATCCTTCTGCACCTCCCTTCAAAGGTTGGGTTCAACTCGATACTGCAGTAG
The DNA here is from genome assembly GCF_001527695.2 of Protobothrops mucrosquamatus. Lineage (NCBI taxonomy): Eukaryota > Metazoa > Chordata > Lepidosauria > Squamata > Viperidae > Protobothrops > Protobothrops mucrosquamatus. The sequence continues at coordinate 126,119 of NW_015388075.1, read as the reverse complement.
GGCTGTATTACTATTGTCCTTCTCATCTTTCCTACTATCTATTCCTTTAGCATCATAAGGCTATAACTTGTTCTTTGTATCTTATGATTGCTTTATTTAGTATCCTATGACTATCACTGAGTGTTGTATCTTATGATTTATGATTGTATTTTATGATTATGATCATGATTTATCACTTGCTGCTTGCGTGTACCCTGAGAGCTTATGCACAAGAGACAAATTCCTTGTCTCTCCGATCACAATTGGCCAATAAGGAATTCTCTTCTCCTTTTCTCTCCTCTCCTCTCTTCATTCTAATTCTCTTCTCTTCATTCTTATTCTATTCTATTCTATTCTATTCTATTCTATTCTATTCTATTCTATTCTTCTATTCTATTCTTCTATTCTATTATTCTCTTCTCTTCTCTTCTCTTCTCTTCTCTTCATTCTATTCTATTCTCTTCTATTCCATATTCTATTCTATTCTATTCTATTCTATTCTATTCTATTCTATTCTATTCTATTCTATTCTATCCTATTCTCTTTTCTTCTATTATTCTATTCTATTCTATTATTATTCTATTCTATTCTATTATTTCTCTTTTCTTTTATTATTCTATTCTATTCTATTCTATTCTATTATTATTCTATTCTATAATTATTCTATTCTATTCTATTCTATTCTTATTTCTATTCTATTCTATTCTATTCTATTCTATTCTATTCTCTTTTCTTCTACTATTCTATTCTATTCTATTCTATTCTATAATTATTCTATTCTATAATTATTCTATTCTATTCTATTATTTCTCTTTTCTTCTATTATTCTATTCTATTATTATTCTATTCTATAATTATTCTATTCTATTCTATTCTAACTATTCTATTCTATTCTACTTTGTTTCATTTCCATTCCATTCCATTCTATTTCCATTCTCGTTCCCATTCTTATCACCCTTGGTTGCCCATCAAAGGTAGTAAGTACTGTAGTCCTCCACTTACAACTTACAATTCCAACCAGAGTGCTCATTGCTAAGCAAGGCGTGTTGTGAATAGATTCCAAGTTATCAAGTGCCCAAATTTTGATCACATGACAGAGATGCTGGAACGACTGTAAGTGTGAGGACCAGTTCTCAGTCACTTCTTTCGGTGTTATTGTAACTTCAGTTGCTAAGCAAAGGGCTATAAGTCAAGGACTACCTGTGTGCCTAGGATTGTCCATTATACTTTTGCAGAAGATGGTTGAACCTTGGCTTAGAAAACTATCTTATTCCAATGGCATCACCTAGCACTGAAAACCAAAGAAGTTGATGGATTGTGGCTTATCTCCCAGCAGAAACGTTTCACATCAGAAAGGTAGAAGAACAGGGAGAAAAAGTTAGGCAGCAGATTCCTTTGATAAAGGAAGTTCTCAACTTACAACCACTTTAAAAACACTAGTTGGAGAGGTTTGTGGTTCTCACCATTACAGGAACCATGATCAAAGTAGAATTGTGTTGGTCAGCTTATAGAATTGATCTGATTTTTTTTTTTAATGGCTCACTCAAGAGAAGATCAATGGTTGGTTAGTTTTAAATTACTTAATTGATCTGCTTTATAACTCTTTGGAAACTGATGTCATTAAGATGAATTTTGGTAAGAAACGTTGGTAATTTCACTGTTTGGGACTAATGATGTTCAATACATCCTGATAGCATTTTCTTGTGGGTGCTCCATCATTGGAGGCTTTCAAAAAGAGACTGGACAACCGTTTGTCTGAAATGGCCTAGACAGTTTCCTGTTTGAGCAAAGGGTTGGACTAGAAGACCTCCAACGTCCCTTCTAACTCTATTATTCTATGTTCTATGTTCTGAACTGTCTAGGTTTTTGTAGGTTGCAGCAACTGGGAAGAGTGTAAAAATGCCTGCTAAAACCATGATCCCACAACTACCTGTTGCCAGCATATGTTTCATAGAGGTGATTAATGAGTCCTGGGTTACAAGACCTGTACATTAATCTCTTAAATCGAGGAGTTAACTTTTCATCCTCTCTCCAAGATTGCATTCTTATGTATAATTATGGAAAGTCACATTCCTAGAATAATTGCCTGGATTATAAAAGGAAGCAAATCTTGTCTGCCAGAGACATTTAAATTAGAAAGATGAATCAATGAGATATTGATTAGCCTGTTATTATTAAGACTCAGCGTCCCAATTGCTGTGTGTTAATTTATCACTGAATCTAGTTCTGGGTAAATTGTTAATGGCCTCGCCTGCATTTGGGCTTCCCATATCTTGCACAACCGTTGCTCAAGGCGAATCCATTAGCTGCCCCGAACACTATTTTAAGTTGTTCAAGACTGAGCAATTTCCTCTTAAATTATCTGGAACGGAGCCGCTGCAGCCCATAGGCTCACAAAGGCTGAAAAACTCATCGTGACTAAGAACGTATTTTTAGTAGCTGCTCAAGATGAGTCAATGAGGACTTTTTATGCTTGCAAAGACCTCCAGGGATTCTGACAAAGGTCAGCTTCTAGAAGAAGTTACTGACACATTTTGGTTGCCACTGTGTCGAAGAACACAGCAGGGAATGAGAGTGTGTGAAAAAAAAACACCCTTCAATGTGTGGGGCAACCAGCCAAGTGGCTACAGGTAGTTCTTGACTTACCCAAAATTTATGTTGCTAAGTGAGACATTTGTTCAGTAAGTTTTGCTCCATTTTATCACATTTCCTGCCCCCGTTGTTAAGGGAATCACTGCAGGTATTAAGTTAGTAACATGGTTGTTAAGTGAATTGGGTTTNTTCTATTCTATTCTATTCTATTCTATTCTATTCATTATTCTATTCTATTCTATTCTATTCTATTCCATTCCATATTCTATTCTATTCTATTCTATTCTATTCTATTCTATTCTATTCTATTCTATTCTATTCTATTCTATTCTTTCTCTTTTCTTCTATTCTATTCTATTCTATTCTATTCTATTCTATTCCTATTCCATTCCATATTTTCTATTCTATTCTATTCTATTCTATTCTATTCTATTCTATTCTATTCTATTCTATTCTATTCTATTCTATTCTAATCTATTCTAATCTAATTCTTATTCTATTCTATTCTATTCTATTCTACTTTGTTTCATTTCCATTCCATTCCATTCTATTTCCATTCTCGTTCCCATTCTTATCACCCTTGGTTGCCCATCAAAGGTAGTAAGTACTTTAGTCCTCCACTTACAACTTACAATTCCAACCAGAATGTTCATTGCTAAGCAAGGCGTGTTGTGAATAGATTCCAAGTTATCACATGCCCAAATTTTGATCACATGACAGAGATGCTGGAATGACTGTAAGTGTGAGGACCAGTTCTCAGTCACTTCTTTCGGTGTTATTGTAACTTCAGTTGCTAAGCAAAGGGCTATAAGTCAAGGACTACCTGTGTGCCTAGGATTGTCCATTATACTTTTGCAGAAGATGGTTGAACCTTGGCTTAGAAAATTATCTTATTCCAATGGCATCACCTAGCACTGAAAACCAAAGAAGTTGATGGATTGTGGCTTATCTCCCAGCAGAAAACGTTTCACATCAGAAAGGTAGAAGAACGGGGAGAAAAGGTTAGGCAGCAGATTCCTTTGATAAAGGAAGTTCTCAACTTACAACCACTTTAAAAACACTAGTTGGAGAGGTTTGTGGTTCTCACCATTACAGGAACCATGATCAAAGTAGAATTGTGTTGGTCAGCTTATAGAATTGATCTGATTTTTTTTTAATGGCTCACTCAAGAGAAGATCAATGGTTGGTTAGTTTTAAATTATTTAATTGATCTGCTTTATAACTCTTTGGAAACTGATGTCATTAAGATGAATTTTGGTAAGAACGTTGGGACTAATGCTTGGGACTAATGATGTTCAATACATGATGTCCACTGCTTGGGACTAATGATGTTCAATACATCCTAATAACATTTTCTTGTGGGGGCTCCATCGTTTGTCTGAAATGGCCTAGGCAGTTTCCTGCTTGAGCAAAGGGTTGGACTAGAAGACCTCCAACGTCCCTTCTAACTCTATTATTCTGTGTTCTATGTTCTGAACTGTCTAGGTTTTTGTAGGTTGCAACAACTGGGAAGAGTGTAAAAATGCCTGCTAAAACCATGATCCCACAACCACCAGCATATGTTTCATAGAGGTGATTAATGAGTCCTGGGTTACAAGACCTGTACATTAATCTCTTAAATCGAGGAGTTAACTTTTCATCTTCTCTCCAAGATTGCATTCTTATGTATAATTATGGAAAGTCACATTCCTAGAATAATTGCCTGGATTATAAAAGGAAGCAAATCTTGTCTGCCAGAGACATTTAAATTAGAAAGATGAATCAATGAGATATTGATTAGCCTGTTATTATTAAGACTCAGCGTCCCAATTGCTGTGTGTTAATTTATCATTGAATCTAGTTCTGGGTAAATTGTTAATGGCCTCGCCTGCATTTGGGCTTCCCATATCTTGCACAACCGTTGCTCAAGGCGAATCCATTAGCTGCCCCGAACACTATTTTAAGTTGTTCAAGACTGAGCAATTTCCTCTTAAATTATCTGGAACGGAGCCGCTGCAGCCCATAGGCTCACAAAGGCTGAAAAACTCATCGTGACTAAGAACGTATTTTTAGTAGCTGCTCAAGATGAGTCAATGAGGACTTTTTATGCTTGCAAAGACCTCCAGGGATTCTGACAAAGGTCAGCTTCTAGAAGAAGTTACTGACACATTTTGGTTGCCACCGTGTCGAAGAACACAGCAGGGAATGAGAGTGTGTGAAAAAAAAAACACCCTTCAATGTGTGGGGCAACCAGCCAAGTGGCTACAGGTAGTTCTTGACTTACCCAAAATTTATGTTGCTAAGTGAGACATTTGTTCAGTAAGTTTTGCTCCATTTTATCACATTTCCTGCCCCCGTTGTTAAGGGAATCACTGCAGGTATTAAGTTAGTAACATGGTTGTTAAGTGAATTGGGTTTTCCCATTGACTTTGCTTGTGAGAAAGGTTGCAAAAGACAATCACATGACCCTGGGACACTGCAACTGTCATAAATGTGAGTCAGTTGCCAAGCATCTGAATTCTGATCACATGACCAGCCATAAGCAGGGGGAAAAAGGGTCGTTAAGTTGCTTGTTTTCAGTGCCGTTGTAACTTCAAACGGTCACTAAATGAACTGTTGTAAGTCCAGGATGACCTGTACTTTTTGTTGTGAAGGTTAAGAAACAGTGGCCAGTCATTCCAGCATTTGTGACTTAATAATAATAATAATAATAATAATAATAATAATAATAATAATAATAATAATAATAATAAAGTTGGAAGGGACCTTGGAGGTCATCGAGTCCAACCTCCTGCTCAGGCAGGAAACCCTACACCATTTCGGACAAATGGACGTCCAGTTTCTTCTTAAAAACTTCCAGTGTTGGAGCAATCACAACTTCTGGAGGCAGGTTGTTCCATTGGTTAATTGTTCTGTCAGGAAGTTTCTCCTTAGTTCTAGGTTGCTTCTCTCCTTGATGAGTTTCCATCCGTTGCTTCTTGTCCTGCCTTCAGGCGCTTTGAAGAATAGCTAGATCCCTCTTCTTTGAGGCAGCCCCTGAGATATTGGAACACTGCTATAATGTCCCCCCTCGTCCTTCTCTTCATTAAACTAGACATACCCAATTCCAGCAACCGTTCCTTATATGTTTTAGCCTCCAGTCCCCTAATCATCTTTGTTGCTCTTCTCTGTACTCTTTCTAGAGTCTCAGCACAAAGTAAGAACCTTGCCATAGTAACTTACACCCATCCTTAAGTTTGCCTACTTTTAAGCTCTTGTCCCATCATCCCAGAGTAAAAAAAACAGGACAGTTTGTTTTCCATGTGATTCCGAGGAACACTCGGCTGCTACGTGAAGGGGGGGGGGAATGGAAATTCAGACAACGCAACACTTTCCACCTCAGTGGGAGCAACAGACCGGCTGCCCAACTTAAGCAAACAAACTCATCTCCATCCGAATCATTTCTGAGAAACGCTCTTGTGCCACTTTGCAAAAGCACACCCGGTCGAAATCTTTGCTTACATCAACATCTGAGTCATCATAAATCTGTTAAGGTCTGTTCATATGATTTTCAGTCACACCAAAACTATAATTAGTGAAGTGCAAAGGAAAACACGATGGAAGTAATTTCTTCAGTTTATTTCCTACAGTATTTTATGTAAGAGGTGTGGGGGGGAGAAAGTTGCTGTTTTTAGACTGTTTCGAGAAAGACTTCTTTTTTTTAAAGTAAAAGTTATATAATCATAATGGATTTTATTTAATGCAGTTTTTTTAAAAAAAAATGAAGACTGATAATGTACACTTCAAGGCAATGGCTTTTAGAAACATCTCCGGTGGCTAACCTGATCTTTTGATACAGAAACAACTGCATTGCATCAAATTACACAACTTGTGCAGTTTGCTAACACACTGTGATCAGATTATCATTGCAAATGCAAGCAGGTTATTTGCCTATTTGCATGCATGACATGAAACCTGATTGATGAGAACGCTCTCTGAAAATCTTGCCCAAATCCAGATCTTTGGATTAAGGCAATACGCTCTCGGTATCTACCAAATGGCATTACTTGGTTTTACGAGAGCCAAAATAGATTTGAGGCACAGCAAACTGGTGTTGATACAAAAGACTTTTGGAAACCATCTGTGATCTGACTGGAAGCATCTTGCGGTAGGAAAATAGAATTGGAAATTCTGCCTAAACATGCTTCTTGTCTGAAACACTTTATAAATGAAGTACTAACCAGTCCAAGTTTATTACTAATGGATCAAAGGATGTAAGCTTGCAGTTAGTAAGAAAAAAAGAGGAGAGGGGAAGAGAGATTAAGAAAATTAAGAGTTGGAGAATCCTGCTTTGGAAATAATATAAAACTAGTATGATTTGGGGGAATACTAGGGAAATAATTAAGAGCAATGTGTCTACTTTGTAGAATACACCTTTCTTGTTGTTATGAAATAGTTCAGAATTCCCTATCTGAATTGTTGTGAATCTGCAATTCTGGGAATTGAAGTCCACGAGTCATAAAAGAGCCCAGGTTGCCTACACCTGCTCCAGACAATAGGGGGGCAGGCAGAAGCCATGGTGCTGCGGGGGCAGCGTGCTTAAAATTCACCACAGGGGCTATCCTGTCTCCCCGAAAACAATAAGCTATGAATTAGCTAGAGAACTCACGGTCCCCTCCGTATTTTACAACCTAGAAAAGACTTTTTTGCCCCCCCCGGCGCCCCGCAGCATCGTCTCTTTCGGGGACCGAGAGACGCGGGAGCGCGCTCGCTTTGCTTTTTTTTTTTTTTTGCACTCGGCCTGAGGAGCCCGCCGACTTTTTAAATGTCCCCGCCTCTCGGAGAGGGGGTTGAGACAGACCGCTCAGCCAATCCGAGGGACGCGTTTTCAGAGCAGCCAATCACGGGCGAGATGGGCGTGCGGAAAGGAGCCCGAGGGCGCTGGGCTGGAGAAGCGCGCGCGCTCAAACCCAGGTGCGAGCGCTCAGCTTGTTTCCCCGGCTCGCGGAGCGGTTGCCATGGAGACGGCCGCGGCGCGCGGGCAGGCTCCTCACGGCCAGGTAGGCCTCGGCCGCACAGGTGAAGGCGATTGGGCGGCTGCGACGCTACGTGTGTGTGTGTGTGTGTGTAATGCCTTCTCCTCAAGGCTTCGCCCCACCTAGGGGACCCTTGGACTACAAATCCCATCGGTCAGGCAGCCGGCGGGTCTCCCCTTGTGCATGATACCGAAATAGAGTTGGAGGTTGCTTCCTCCCCCGCCTCCCCCGCTGCAAAGATCCAGTTTTTCAAATATCCCCATCGTTTTTGCAGCAGTGCATTTTAGGATTGAGATCCAGAGGATGACTTTGGGCTTCTACTGAGGAATGCGTTGGATTACAAGTCCCATCAGCCACCTCCGGGATGGAGAGGTGTTGATAAGGATGGTCCCTTCTTGCAACTGAGAGCTTTTTTTTTTTTTTTGCTCATGTTGAGCAGGTTCCCCCCTGCTTAAAATGCTGTTTTTACAAAAAAAAATATCTGAAAATGTAATACATACAAAAAATAATAAAAATAAAATTATGGTTATATGTACAGTATAGGAGATACTTTGGACTACAGCCGGCCTTGGTGGTGGTGGGGGTGATGGGGATTGCCTCTCTTGCAACAGATTGCCCTTCTGGTTGGTGGGTTGTCCCCTCCACCTAAAATTCAAAGCTCTTTTTTTGTTTTTTTGTTTGCATCTTCTCCAACCTGTTACAATCTTGCTGGGCAGCCCTTGGTTTTATTTTGAATTTGTTATTTTTTTCCCAGTCTTTTTTTTTTTAAGAAAAAAAAAATCCAGGATTGGTTTGTTTTGCTTTACTTTGCTTTGCTTTCTAGGGAATCTGCTAAAATGCTATAATAGCATTTTTGATACATAGTGCCTTGCCCAGCGAAAGAAATTGACTCAAATTTGAAACTATTTCTTCCTTTTTCTATTATTGGAACTCTTCCCTACTCACAGTTAAATGTTTTCAAAAGAAGTCCAATACATTTATATCCCCATCATAAAGATTTAAATAACTTTTAATGAGATCTCTCTCAACATTTCCCACCATGTTGCACCCTCCAGATAGGGTAGGACAGTGTTGGCGAACCTATGGTACATGTGCCAGAGGTGACACTCAGAGCCCTCTCTGTGGGCATGAGTGCCATCACCCCCTTGAGGATCTTGCCCTTGGCCTGAGGGTGGAGCGCATTCCCCTTGCGCACCTCGATACCTACCACGGCTGCCAGCTGCTCACGCAGGTCCATTAGGCCGTCGCACAGAGCTGCAGGCCTGCCCAGCATGAAGGAGGCGAAGTAGTCGGCTAGGAAGCCCCACGTAGAGGTGGTAGAACACGCCCAGGGCCAGCAGGCAAAAAGCCACCCTGAGTGGGGAAAGCTGGATCCCAATTGGTTTTATGGCCGCCCAGGCCCAGCAGAGATGGGGAGGCACACAGAGTGCACCGGTCGAGGAGCCGTCAGGCTATGGCTACTGACGGACACCGTCAACCTCCATGCACTCACTGGCCTCTGTATGTGGGGGCCGATGGTGTCAGGCAGCAGCCGCCCCGGCCCACCTCGCCTTGCCCCGTGGCAATGGCACCCCCGCCCTGGCCCGCCTCGCCTTATCCTGCAGGATGAGCCTCCTGCCCACCGCCCCGCCTGCCAGAGACCTCCTGGGTCTCCCCCAACTCTGCCCGGCCCCCACAGGAACATCGAGGTGGGCACGTCCATCCAGTCTGCCGTGACCACATCCATGCCCACACCTACCCTGCTGCCCCCCCCAAGGACATAATGTTGATGTGGCCCTGGCACGTTGCAATAAATAAGTGGGTTTTAGGTTGCAGTTTGGGCACTCGGTCTCTAAAAGGTTCGCCATCACTGCAATAGAGGCTATAAAATCAAAGCAGCAGAAATCTAACCAGCCACTAGGTGGCAGCCATAGAGTTCTCTTTGCACTTTGTCACCATCTAGTGGTCACACAGAGTTGTGCAGCTGTTTGCTTTGTTTTAGCTAAAATTCTCTGGTATGTAATTATAATACACCTCAGAAAATTCAAAAGTCAGGATGATTTTCTTAGTACTGTCCTCCCTGGAAACTTCTCAGGCTTATACCTCCCTGGAGACACTCAGCCTAATCTCTAGGGGTTATTACCATAGGTTTTTTTTTTTAAAAAAAAAAAACACCAGCTGTTAGAACAGAAATACTTCAGCTTAAGTAAGTCATGCAAGACGAATGGGATCAAAAGGGTCATTTTGAATCTCAACGAAGCCCAACTATGTTTCCACGTTAGCTACAAAGTATGGAAGCAACAGCTTCACTCATTGCTGTCACAAAAATGCATTTTATTTAGATCTCATTTTGCTGCTACAGGGAATGTACATTTTTCCCCACGAAGCTATGTGCAGGAGCCATCACGATGAGGCAGAGGTCAGCCCAATCCATTCCCTGTGGGGATGGGGAATGATGGGCACTGTGGTGAAGCTTACAAAGAACCTGCTAGACTAGGAGAGATTTCTGGCCAATATTGTCTGGTGTGTGCAATTAACTACTTTCCAAGTCTAAAAAAGGAAGCAATAACGTGGAATCTTTTGCCCTATAGATCCCACTAAGCATCGGAGGTCCTGTCCTAGATCCTCCAGGGTCAAGAGCATAAGGAGACTTTATATGGTAGCACCGCCGCAGACTGAAATATCTTCAAATGAAGTATCTTTACTGCCCAACTAAAGAACAATAAAGGATTTTGTTTTAAAGGGGATTTAGCTTAAAAAAAACCAACCCTGAATTTAATTACTACTGGTGTGTTTTGGGTCCATTATATTAGATTTATTTTAATCCCACTGACTATTGGGGCCTCTTTGCAGCTTAGAGTTAAAAGTGATAATGCAATATAGCTGACTGCTGCAGGATCTACAGAGAACTCAGCTACACAGAGAAAGTGTCCGTCTCTGTAGTAAAAGCCATGCAATAAACTTGATTCAAAGGAGTTGGAGAAGAGGATTTCCACCACCACCACTGCATGAAAAGCTGAAATTGGAACAGAAGAAATAAAAATATTGCAGGGAAATTATTTATTTTTCCACTCTTCCTTTTCTCTGAATGTTTCTTGGGTGTTTATACCTACGAGTTACTGTGTCAGTTGTCTCAAGTTATCCAGGAGACTGAAGATTATTATTCACTTGTTTTGAACTGGAAACTTTATTAGATGAACTCCATTCTCTTCCAGTTCTCAAATCGGCATCACTTGGGGGGGGGGGAAGGACTTGCCAGCCATAGATTTCCACTCATCCACCCACACCAAGACCACCAATTGTTCCGGGTTAAGTGGCAGAACAACCTGAGATGTTGCAGGAAGAGACTTTTGTAACGTAGAAGGAATCCAAGTAGCAGTGAACAAGCTATGCAAGCTATGTCGAAACTGGTCAGCGGCACCCCCTCCGCACAGATGCCCATTGGTGGAGAGTGCAAACACAACCCATGCACCATGACATTCTTGCAATAATGATAGGACTGACCCCCTTGCGTCGGACGTAATGATGAGATTGATACCAATGAAGTAATTGTGCCACAAATACAATTGTGCCATGGTGATGCACAGAGTGTGGCCAGGAATACTCATGGATAAAGCTATTCTATCATCAATGGCTCAGAGCCAATGTCTCAAAAAAAAATATTTTTTTATCAAGTGTTCCTGCACACTTAAGAAATTCAGAGTAAGCTTAGGTGCAAAATCGAACCAGGAAGTAGCTCTAATGCTTGTCCACAAAACTATGTTCTTCAGCTATTGACCCTCTAGCATGGGCCAAAGATGTCCAGGATTGGAACAAACCTAGTAAGATGTCGTATCTGCTGTTATCGTATTCTTGATCGGATATGGCTTAGGAAGGAAATTCATGAGGTAAACACTCAGGGCAACTTAAATTTCTGGAACACCAAGGATTTTTTCTTTCTTTCTAATTATAGCAGCAAAAAGAGCCCAGATCAATCCTCCTTACGGTCCTGTGTTTATTCTTTTGGACAAAACTCTGCGACCGAAAGGGCATTTTGAATATCATAGGGAGCCCACATAAAATAAACCTCTTCGTAGAAATGCCTCCATCTCCATAGCACTGCAGTGCAAGTTGTGACATATTCATCCTAATCAGATGCAGTTTATCCAGATGTTCACCCCGGTTTCAAACACAAGAGAACATCTGGATTTAAGGCGTGGGTATCGGACTCGCCGGCCGTGAGGGAAGAGCGACCTCCCCTGCACAGCACTGCAATGGTGGCCACGTGCTCAATTAGTATTTCTCCCCCTCGGCAACTTTAAGCTGGGCGGACTTCGACTCCCAGAATTCCCCAGCCAGCAGGCTCTATAAGCTGGGTAAAAAACACATGCAAGGAAAACCTTTCTACTAGGGCTGCTTATGAAGGGCCTTGTGTCCAGTTTCAAGACCTCCAAACAGGCCTCCAATATGGGCCGCTCAGGGTTGGGAAGGTCGGCAAGTCCACCTGAGGCATTTACCTGTGGAGACCACGAGATGCGTTTTTGCTGGCCGTGTTTTTTATTCGTTTCTTTCTTTGAAACAGGGGAGCCAATGGTACACAAGTTTCCCAAATATGAAAGCAAAACCCACCCACCCCAAAACCCAGAAGGCAAAACCAACTGCCAGAAGACGGAGATGCTACATGCTACATTTAACCTAATTAATACTCATGCTTATTTGGGCAGGTGAGACAGAAGCGTCATTCATAAAAACATACAATTAAAAACAAAAGGCCTGACCATTTAGAACTTTAACCTACAGTAATGTTGTACCTTAATTGTTTTCCATGCACACAACTAACATTACAAAAATTGTTTGTTTGTTTGTTTTTTTAAAAAAAGATAACACAATTAAGACTTCTAGGAGCATTTTATGATAAAACTATTCCTAATTCCTTTGGAGGGAGGGAGAGAGAGAGAGAGAGAAAGAGAGAGAGAGAAAGAAAGAGAGAGAGAGAGCACCTCCAGATTGCAAATTCCTATACACATTTTACTTGAAGGGAAATCTCTTTGAAAAAAAAAAAACTCACACGGATCACCTCAAAATAGGGGGGATGTTATTTCATCTCTATTTCAGCTATGTAGGCAACAAACCACAGTGCTAGTAAGAACTTCATCTGTAAAGCAAGTCCAAAAGAATTCGACTTTTTTCTACCGTTACAGAAAATATAATCTGCTAAAATAAATAAAAACGCTGCATATTAACATTTCCACTATAAAGTATGCATACCAGAATATTTATAAATATTGAATGTATTTTTCTTCTTCTTCTCCATAATACCACCTACTACAATAATGCTGGCTAAATAGAAGTGCATTATGATAAGCACTAGGGGTGGTTGAATGCTTGCCACATACTGCGGTTACCTTGAGGTAGAACACACATGCGTACCAAATTCTGCATTCGTTTACAGTTGCTGCTGGTATCATGTGTTGAAGAAATGTGTACAGTATGAAAAATTCTAAAATACATATGAATGAAAAAATGTTTCGGGGGAGGGGGGGAAATAGATTTTTTTTTTTCATGCAACTAAGAAGAGTCTTCACGGTGTGATTTTTCAAGGCAAGGTTCTTATTTTTCCTCTGCAAAGGACGAGTTGTTCAAAAGGAGAGTGTTTCTACTGGTTTAGTGCATTTCTTTCCCCCCCCCTCCTCCTCTAATTTGCATTGTCAAGCTCTTTTCTTTTTTTTTCTTTTCTTTAATATACCCTTGTGTGCAAACGACATGCCGGTTTTAACAAAACATCGTCATGTTAAGAAAAAGGAATTTCGGATCGTTTAAAAACAATGGTAAACAGAAAAACTAAGGAAATCCATAGCGAAGTTACATCATTTGATTTCAAGTAAAAAAAAAAGACTACTTAGGATAAGGATAATAATAATAATAATAATAAAAAGGAACACATTTCGCGAGTACAAAAAAAAAAGAGAGAAATGTCTGCTGTTTAGTTTAGGTGTTTCAGAATGCTGCTGTAGGTCTTATGGGGGATCTGAGGAGATGACTTCATAGGAGAAGGGGTGAGGGTAGCCTGCAAGGACTTAAGGGGTGAGCCAACAGGGGTGGGAAACTGGGGAATCGCAATAGCTTCAAGGTGCTTGTTAAAGAGAAATTCTCCGCTATTACTCAGGAAATTCCCCTCTCTCTCTTTCTCCCCAGGTTTTCCATCTTCGGCTGGCTCAGCTTCTAGCATCTCGGGGTCTTTCTTGCTAAAGAACCTGTCGAGATAACTGGGGTAGGGGTTCTCTTTCTCCATCTGCTCATCCTTCCTGACTTCGCAACAAAACTGATCTATGAGGAAGCACTCTTCCCCGCCGCTGACCAGCTGACCCTCCCAGGAGTTTTGGTAGAGGGCCTCCAGTTGGGCCAAGTTAGCCATTCCTTTCTGCTGTTTCTCTCGACTGACCGATTTAGACAGGCCTTTGGATTCTAGGTGGGACACGGAGCTATTGAGGCCGTTCAACTTGTCGACCGCGGTCGGCTCGTGCTGCAAGCTAAGCTGAATTGTTCCCGCTATGAACGAATCAAAGTCAAAGCCTTGACTCTTCTCCTTTCCCGCCAGCTGCTGGGAAGCTTCTTTGAGAGCTATCTGAGCTTTCACCCATCCATTCTTCTCACACTTGGACTTGCCTTTTTTATCTGACTTCTCTTTACTCTGCTCCTTCCAGTTGGAAAGGTCTATGATAAGCTTGGGCTCATAGTAATGGTTGACCTCGCTTTCTCTCCAGACTAAGTTATCTAGATAGGAAGAGGACCTCATTTTGTAATTACACGTATGGTTACATTCCAGATCACAATACTTGTTTTCGTGGTGATCTGGGTACGGCCAACCAGGCTCGGTGGAGAAGTGGGTATCAAAAGCCGGATCTTCTAGGTACTTTTCGCGATCGCCATCCAAATATTTCCGCGGGTCTACTTGGACTTCCTCCTCGTCGGTCCCGTCCGAAAGAGCCCTCGGATCTCGCTGAACTTCATCAGCTTCAAAGTTGTTATGAACAGGCCATTCATGGTCTGAGAACTGGCTCTCGTGATACCTGCAATCGTGAATACCTTTACATGAGTCCACGAGAAGCATCCATTTAATTTCGTAAGAATTGGGGATAACACCACATTTTTAAGTCGAACCGTTTTACAGGTGCGTTTCTCGCAGTTTTAACTGGGAGAACTTCTCAGTGATAGCATACAGGCAGTCTTCAGGTTATGACCAGTCACTTAGTGACTATTTGAAGTTACAAGAGAGTCCCACAAAAGCTACTTAACAACCCATTTTTGCTTAACAACCTGGGTGTTCACTTAACAACCGCCCCAAAAAGTGCTGGTCACTTGCTGCCTTGACTTACAACTGCCAAGAACTAATGATTATTTCAGGGCTCAATTATGGGTGCAAACGAAGGACTATCTTTGCAGGCAACTTGAGAAAACACTTGGTCTTTAAGATGCCCTGAAATGTTTGTGCCAGATGTGTATTTTAGGAGCATCTAACACAGGGGTAGGCAAGCTTGGCTCTTTTATGACTCGTGGACTTCAACTCCCAGAATTCCTGAGTCAGCATGTGCTGGCTCAGGAATTCTGGGAGTTGAAGTCCACGAGTCATAAAAGAGCCAAGGTTGCCTACCCCTGATCTCACACCACATGGCTTCCGACTATTTTATCATCAGCTGGTATTTCAAACAAAACTACAAGTACCCAAAATAATTTCCCAAACGTTTACCTTTCCCAGTTATAGATGTGGCTGTGACTTTCATCCATCAGCACAATGTCATCCACTTCATCCTCAATGTGGAAAGGGTGACTTGAAATGGGCTCGTCAGTTGGGAAGGAATAAATACTCATGTAAGGGTGAGATAAGGCTTCTTCTGCTGTCAATCGGTCCATGGGACTGAAGGTCAGTATTTGTTCCAGGAAGTCCAAAGCTACAGAGGATAAAGCCAAACATTTTTTTAAAAAATAAAATCATAGGAACGGTTGCTGGGTCTGTCTAGTTTAACGAAGAGAAGGACGAGGGGGGGGACATGATAGCAGTCTTCCAATATCTCAGGGGCTGCCCCAAAGAAGAGGGAGTCAAGCTATTTTCCAAAGCACCTGAAGGCAGGACAAGAAGCAATGGGTGGAAACTAACCAAAGAGAGAAGCAACCTAGAACTAAGGAGAAACTTCCTGTCAGAACAATTAACCAGTGGAACAACCTGCCTCCAGAAGCGGTGAATGCTCCAACACTGGAAGTTTTTAAGAAGAGACTGGACAGCCATTTGTCTGAAATGGGATAGGGTTTCCTGCCTGAGCAGGGGGTTGGACTAGAAGACCTCCAAGGTCCCTTCCAACTTTATCATCATTATTATTTATTTGAACACAATATCAAGACTACATCTTTTATTATCTAGGGTCACACTGCTAAGTGTTTCATATTTCTGAAACCAGAAAAAGCAATAACCATAGCACTTAGACTTATGTATCGCTTCACAGTGCTTTGCAGCCGTCTCTAAGCGAATTACAGAGTCAGCATATTGTCCTGCACCAATCTGGGTCCTCATTTTATTGACCTCAGAAGGATGGAAGGTTGAGTCAACCTTGAGCCCTGTCAGGATCGAACTCCTGGCTGTGGGCACAATCAGCTTGCAATGCTGCATTCTAACCTACTGCACCACTACAGATTTAATGATTAAAATGTAATGCAAATAAGGGAATTTTTCCTTTCCCCCCCCCCCCTTTTTCCTTCTGACGTAGGACATCTTCTCCACCCTGGCATTTGTGTAGCACCTGTTTGGCTATGTCTCTCACTGCTATAACCAGCAATGAATATGATGGAACAACAGAAAATAAAATGCACAGATAATAGCGGGTTGGCAATGAGCCAAATGAACAGTTTGAGACTTAAAATATCAGACACGGCGAGTAGCTTAACACTGAGGTCCACGTTAAAACAGTACTTTTATGAAATACCATATTGTGAAGTTCGCAGATGACACAATAGTGGGCCTTATTCAGGATGACAAGATGGAAGCTTACCTCAAGGAGGTTGAGGGCTTGGTGAACTGGTGCAAGGAAAGCAGCCTAGTTTTAAATACCGGAAAAACCAAAGAGATCATTGTTGATTTCAGAAAAGGCAGGCACAGCCACACTTCTCTGTGCATTAATGATTCACCTGTGGAGATGGTTACCAGCGTCAAATTCCTGGGTGTGCAGCTAACGAGTAGGCTGACTTGGTCGCTCAACAGTGAGAAACTGGTGAAGCGGGCACAGCAGCACCTGCATTTTCTGCGTCGCATGAGAAAAGCACATCTTCCTTCCCCTGTCCTGACCACTTTCTACAGGGGGACGATCGAGAGCATCCTGTCATACAGCATCACAGTCTGGTTTGGAAGCATCCCTGCTTCAGACAGGAAGGCGGTACAGAGAGTGGTGAGAATGGCTGAAAAGATCATTGGCAGTTCCCTCCCTCCCTCCCATCCAGGACATGGCATATAAGCGTTGTTTGAGCAGGGTCCGTAAGATTATCTGGGACACTACACATCCTCTTCACGACCTGTTTTCCCTGATCTTCTGGAAGGAGACTTCGTGGTATCTGTAGCAGAACATCCAGATTCAGCCACAGTTTCATTCCATACAGCATTAACCTTGTGAACTCTCAAGCTTCCTCCTTCCATTATATATTCAAGATGGACAGTATTTAATATTTATTTGCTACGTATATGTAGGGATGTGGGTCTATACATATATTGTTCATAGTATGTTTAGGTGTGCGTCATCTGTTTCACTTTGAGAGCGGGCAACTAAATTTCATTTTTGATGTGTGCCATTGTGCCCACAGTAAAAAAAAAAAGACAATTAAAGGTTATCTTATCTATTTTATCTACTGCCCATTATGATGCAAATGTTTCGGCCCTTGATGGAGAACAAATCAACTCCTCCGTGCAAAAGTGCTGAATTTCTGTTGTAACTCTTTTGAGTTAACAGCCCAAGGAGAATAATAGATGCAGACATACATTTGGCTCCATGATGTTCCGGAACTGGAAAAGAGCAGTACATGGTATGCCCAGAGGTTTGTTCTTTGTTTTAGAGGGCCTTGTACACTGTGCACCACAACAGTCAAAGTCATCCTGACCACAGGCTCAAAGTCTAACGTAAACAAGGAGGAGTGAGGAAGGGGGGAAAAAAAAGAGAGAGAGAGAGAGAAGAGCTGCGTTACCTTCGGGGCTAATGCCTGGGAGCAGCTGAGTTAAAGGTCTGTGTGGCTCAGTCATGTCGTTTTTAATGTAAACTGGGATTACACTAAGAAGTTCCTGACGGTCCTCCTCATGCACAACGGGAATAGATTCCAAAATCAGCTGCATCTGTTCAAGTTCATGGGCGCCTAGAGGAGCAGACAAGAAGCAAAAACGTCAGCTACATTTGAGAACCGTCTAACTCAGTGGTTCTCAACCTTTTTAATGCTGCGACCCCCAACTGGCCGTAAGTCGAGGACTAAACCGGTCGTAAGTCGAGGACTAAACCGGTCGTAAGTCGAGGACTAAACCGGTCGTAAGTCGAGGACTAAACTGGTCGTAAGTTGAGGACTACCCAACCGGTCGTAAGTTGAGGACTTTTCCTGCCCGGGAGCGCCGCACATGCGTGGTTCCGCCCCCTGCGCCGGCTGAGGCGTAGCTGGCAAGTGGCAGAGACGGAGCAGGCCGACCACCAGCTGGCCCAGCCCAAGGGAGGTAAGGCACCCGCTGGAAAAGGGGAAAAAAATGGCGGACAGCCTTGCTTGGCGACCCCCGTGAAATGGTCGATCGACCCCAAATGGGGTCGCGACCCATAGGTTGAGAACCGCTGATCTAACTCAAGGCTACTCCCTTGCTGTTGGATGATCGATACCTTTAAATAAACGAATGAATATGACAGTACTCTGGGATTCCTTATCATGGCACCCTCAGCAGGCACCGTTGCCCCCTGGAACCTTCCCGTAGCCGGGACGTCGCTATCCACCACCCATCTCTTGGGGCAAAGGGGCTTCCCTGCCACCCATGGCATTCATCCGCCCGTTTTTAAGGGACAGGGTTGTATCTGTTAGTCTTTACCAACCTGCAAAGAGAGTTTTGCCTGTCAGCATTTCAGCAAAGATGCAGCCTGCAGCCCACATATCAATGGCTTTGGTGTAGTTGTTGGGTGATAGCAAGAGGCGAGGTGATCTGTACCATTTAGTTACTAGTCCTTCAGAAAGATGACCCTGGGAAACAGAAAGAGAGAGACGCTGCTTGCTTTCGATTGGATCCCCGTGCATTCCACCTTCCTTCAAGCTCCTCCTGCCATTTATTCTGCTGGGTTGCCACAAGCATTTTTACAGAGACGTGGCAGTGAGTCTTTCAAGTCTCCGTGAGTTGCGCGGGCTCTGGGGAATGGGCCCGACTCCACCCCGATACCAAGCCTCTATCCTGACTCAGTTTAGCCTGTACTCATAGGGTTATTGTGGTGGCCGGAGCGGTTTTTAGTCATTCTCTGGAAGAGTTTTCTTACGTCATGAAATATTTGCATAATCAACCAAATCTTGTACAATGCTTGCAGACTAATTCTGCACTATTTTTTTTCCGTTTAAGTAAACATGACAGTCAGTCTGGCGTTGTGGTGAAGGGGCTGGCCTAGAAATCAGGCCTCCTTAGGCATGAAAACCAGGCTGGGTGATTTTGCACCAGCCCAGCCCACCGTGCAGAGCTGTTACTGTGGGGAAAGTAGGAAGTGAGAGCATTATGTATGTTTGCCCTCTTAAGTTATGCATAAAAAAGGGCAGAATAAAAATCTAATGATGATGATGGTGCAAGCAGGCCAGATAATAATAATAATAATAATAATAATAATAATAATAATAATAATGATGATGATGATGATGATGATGATGATGATGATGATGATGATGATGTTAGAAGGGACCTTGGAGGTCATCTAGTCCAACCCCCTGCTCAGACAGGAGACCCTACACCATTTCGGACAAATGGCTGTCCAGTCTCTTCGTTAAAACCTCCAGTGTTGGAGCATTCACCGCTTCTGGAGGCAGGTTGTTCCACTGGTTAATTGTTCTAACTGTCAGGAAGTTTCTCCTTAGTTCTAGGTTGCTTCTCTCCTTGATGAGTTTCCATCCGTTGCTTCTTGTCCTGCCTTCAGGCACTTTGGAGGATAGATTGACTCCCTCTTCTTTGGGGCAGCCCCTGAGATACTGGAACACTGCTATCATGTCCCCCCTCGTCCTTCTCTTCATTAAACTAGATATACCCAATTCCAGCAGCCGTTCTTTATATGCTTTAGCCTCTAGTCCCCTAATCATCTTTGTTGCTCTTCTCTGGACTCTTTCTAGAGTCTCAGCATCTTTTTTACATCGTGGTGACCAAAACTGGATGCAGTAATCTATTTTTCACGAAAGCCTTTCAAATTACTTTTCGTTTGTGCACAAGAACCTGTATGGCATCCATTAGGGACTTTTTAACACTTTACTATTGTATACATGGAGATACCTGCAACCCTATACACCTCAAATGCTTTAGCCTGCTTTAGGAGGGACAGATATATAACTGAGAACCAATTATTTAATTGTGTGCCTAGAAACAGACAGGTGACAATCCCTGGCCTCTAAGAGTGAGCCAGCATATCAATTTTCAAAGCCTTCAGGAGCATCAAAGTCTACAGCAAAGGCTACCATATTTGCTGCTGAAGGGATCGGTTTTAACAGTGCTTTTATAGATAACAATCCCAGCTAGGCTTCTAAAGCTATAGAACATTCTTCTGCAAAGAGAGCCCTTGTGGAGCGAAATTCATAAATCAATCAAACATGAAACGGAAGCTGTCTTTTCTAAGGCTATCAAGGGCAGCCTTCCTCAACACCTCCCTAAAGTGTTAGGCTTGATGGCTGGTCTTCACACCAGTGATTAAAAACATCTCCAACAAATGCCGGAGATACAGGACTGTCCAAGAAAGAGACTGTACGTTATCTAACCACGCTAATGTAAAGGATTAATGTAAAGCAGCTAAACATGCTGACCGAAGAACAAGATTTTGCACGTCGCTTTTATGAAAGGATAAAGAATCTTGCTTAAGATGCGCACGTGGTCTTGGCAAGATTCAAATGCCCAAAGCATGAAAGCCACAAAGTTATGGAAAACAAAGATGATCAGAGGCTAAAGCATGTAAGGACTGGCTGCTGGAATTGGGTATGTCTAGTTTAATGAAGAGAAGGACAAGGGGGGACATGTTAGCAGTCTTCCAGTATCTCAGGGGCTGCCCCAAAGAAGAGGGAGTCAAGCTATTCTCCAAGGCGCCTGAAGGCAGGACAAGAAGCAACGGATGGACACTAACAAAAGAGAGAAGCAACCTAGAACTAAGGAGAAACTTCCTGACACTTAGAACAATTAATCAGTGGAACAACCTGCCTCCAGAAGTGGTGAATGCTCCAACACTGGAAGTTTTAAAGAAGAGACTGGACAGCCATTTGTCTGAAATGGCGTAGGCTTTCCTGCCTGAGCAGGGGGTTGGACTAGATGACTTCCAAGGTCCCTTCCATCATCATCATCATCATCATCATCATCATTATTACACCAGATATTAAGCATCACCTGTGACAAACTGGTCTGGAAATGTGTCTGCCCCCCCCATTTTAAAAGAAAACAGCTGCTTGTTTTTATTTACCTTATGAGAATAATGAGGATCCATGATCCGCGCAAGGCCAAAGTCCCCGATTTTCAGCACCAAGTCTTCCGTATTAATGAACAGGTTTGCTGGTTTGAGGTCTCTATGCAGGACGTTGGCCGAGTGAATATACTTGAGCCCCCGTAGCAGCTGGTACATGAAGAGCCGAGCGTGTTCTTCCAGTAAGGGCCCCTGCTCCACCAGGTTCGCCAGGTCGGTCTCCATGTACTCTTGGACAATGTAAACACAGTTCAGTTCTGTCAGAGAGCCAACGTCATCGGTCAGCTGGCTCCCGTTGGGGCCAAGGATTTCAAAAACTTTGACAATGTTATCGTGGTCGAGCCTCCGGATAATTTTGATCTCCCGCAGAGCATGCTTGACGCTCTGAGGATCGGAGAGGACGATCTTCTTGACGGCCACTCTCTTGTCACAATCGTTGTCGACGGCAGAAAAAACCAAGCCGTTGCCACCACAGCCCAGGGGTTTTAAGTCCATATACCGAGAACCTACATCGAAGCCATGAATGTTCATCAGACTTTCGAACTTCTCTGCCATCTTTTTGCTTAAAAAGAAAGAAAAGAAAGAAAGAAAGAAAAAGAATCCGTATCCTTTTTCCTCCCTCTTAAAACTATTACCGCTCCTACAAGTATAGAGAGATGCTTCCACTGGTGGACTGCCGGGCTCTTGTAGAATAGAAGAAGGCCAGGTTGACTGCTGGGTGGCTTCTTGGGGCTCTCATTCCAGGGTCAGCCAGTCAGGCTTGATGGTTTCCCCTTTTAGAATTAAGAACTTAACACGCTTTACAGATCAGGCTGAGTAGAGAGAAAGAGATCGCAGCATTCATAGTTCGAAGGAAGGTGCAGCACATCCGCAGACATCCAAAGGAAACGCCGGGTAAAATCAAATGGAACGAAGTGGCATCTTATGCCCTTCGCTCTACTGTGCCAAACTGGTCAACATTTAACAAAAATGTGAATAAATAGGCATGTAATAGGCTTGCGTTAACATCCTCCTCACAGTGCAGATACATTCAGTGTTGGACTGATCCTGAGCAGCTTCATTCTAAGGGTGATCTTCCTCTTCTCCACCTCTGTTTTACAGTCTCGTTCGCTAAGGAAGAGGGGACCTTTTATGTTTGTGTGTGTTGCAGGGATGCTGTTAGTTAATGATCAGGTGGCTCCAGCTCACCACAATCACAATCAAAGCTACCATCCATCTTAGTCTGTGAAACACTGAAGGAAAAAGAAAGAAGCCACAGGTAAGCACCCCAAATCATTAGACAGGCTTAAAATTTAAACGGCATCGTGGTTTTTTTCTTTTCTTTTTTTTTAAAATCGCACACAGAACTAGACATTAGGAACCTTTTGATCTGCTGGACAGACCGGATCCATCACTGATCTCATTCCAACCCAGCAGATTCTATCTCATTATGTGCTTTTCACGGATAGGAGCTTCTATAAAAAGCTATAAAGTCAAAACAAATCCTCGCCTGTCTAAATAAATATATCGTCCATCCCTTGGGGAAAAACCTTGTATTGCTCTGGATTTTTTCAAAAAGGTGAAACTTTATAAAGGACTCACTTCACTACTTGAGATGAGTCGTTATGAAAAATAATTTCATATTTTTTTTTAAAAAAAAAAACATAGTCCCGCTGGGGGGCTACTTCCTAACAAAAAAAAAAGTGTGAAGAAGCCAGTTATAAAAAGCAAAAGATTAAGCACTTTTTACGAAGAGGAATGAATCTGAAATAATTCAGTCTGCCAATCGGTCCTGGACAGGACTTTCTGCATCCATAATCAACTGGGGTGAAAACAGAATTAGAAATCGAGGTATTTTGCATGCTTAGCACATTCCAGGAAATACATGCCCCTCAATAATAAATGCTATTTTAGATGAAAGTGGAGAGCAAAGGACAGCGATTATTTCTAGGTACCTCTTAGTTAAACATTTTCAATAGTGGCTCATAGCTGCACGGAATGTGAAAAACCTATAAACTATCTGCTCGTACAATTAAAGCAACCCTTTTGTGGATCCCCCATATACCAGCTACATGCTCTGGTTTCCAAATGCTCCTCTCCAATGGCTCAGTTTCATAGATTATGACAGGGGTCTTCAAACTTGGCCCTTTTATGACTTGTGGACTTCAACTCCCAGAATTCCTCAGCCAGGCACGCGTGCCTGGCTGAGGAATTCTGGGAGTTGAAGTCCACAAGTCATAAAAGGGCCAAGTTTGAAGACCCCTGGATTATGACTTCGCTCGATGACGTCACTTTCTATGGAGATGCCATTATTTTAGAAAGTCTTCTGTTACATTACAACGCTATCTTGTTCGCCTCTATTCTTATTCCCCTCAAGAACTTCCGCCTGCCATATTTGGCTGTAGGCACCAAACCGGGTGTTCTGAAATAGTATCACTCAAATGTGGCTGAGGTTTTTAACAGGAAGAAAAGGGCTCAGCTTGTTGCTGCACCACTAGCTGAAAAACTAGTAATATCGGTGTCAGAAAAAACAACTGTCTCTAAAGCAGCCCACTGCTTTTTCCGCATGGAAACAGAATCAACCGCCAATCGGGCAAACTCATAACTTGCAGTTCGATGTACAGGAAAACGGTTCACTATTCTTTGGTAGTCAAATAAAAAGATATGCCATTTAATTAACGGGTTTTTTTCCCCTGCCTTTTATTGCTAACTGTGCAGATTGTCCACTCAAGGACACAGCCCAGTTCACCCTTTTCATCGTCTCACACAACTTGAACTTCAGTCTGAAACTATTTTCCAGTCAGCCACAAGTTCTTGCTGCCTATTTTGCTCACAAAGTGGGCCTAGCAAAACCTTGGGGCTGTTCGTTCTGAAGCTAGCTATACTTCAGTCACGGCTTAAAAGTATTTTTTGGACCGAAGACGGCAAGGCACGGAGTTAAAAGTTTCCCTCTGTGTCAGATGCTCCTGCATATGTTACAGCAAGAAAGAACACCATTCAATATGGCTCATTAACTCTTTTTCCCCCCAAGTCATACGGTGACCACAATATGTATATTAAGCAAGCAGACACACACACACACAAAAGCTTTTAACATAGCTTTCTGGTTCTTCTACCTGGAAGAAGCTACTCAAAATTTACCCAGACCTTATGACATCATGAGTCATTAGGCTTCAACTCTCAAATTCTAAGAACAGCCCTACCCAACTTTAAAAGCGACTAGAACAAAACCTCCTGAAATAAAGCATGAGTAACATTTGTCCTCTACCATTTTCACCGCTTTTTACGTTTACAATCAACCCACAAAAGGTCATGA
Organism: Protobothrops mucrosquamatus; assembly: GCF_001527695.2. Classification (NCBI taxonomy): domain Eukaryota; kingdom Metazoa; phylum Chordata; class Lepidosauria; order Squamata; family Viperidae; genus Protobothrops; species Protobothrops mucrosquamatus. Next base: position 101,616 of record NW_015388075.1, on the reverse strand, counting down.
CAAATTGTGTTACCTGCCTGAAGACAACAAGAACCAAGGGAGATTAGAAGCTGGAATTTTCATGGCCTACATTTGTTTGCTCAAGCCACACATGGCTGGCCCACAACAAAACTTTGGGAGTTATGTCACTATACAGCACAGCTATCCTTCAAGAATAAACAGACTAATAAAAGATGTCCGGACTTACGGCAGAGGCCATAATGGATCTCTCTTTCACACACATGCACACCAATCTTTACAATATTTGCAGTCCTTCATTTTCAGCTCAGCTGTTTTAAAAGTGTAGTCCAGGGGAAGGCAACTATGGCAACTTTGGTGTAGTCAGTAAGTCAGGCAGTTTTTTTTTATTATTAGCAGCCCAACAATACATCCATTCTAGTAGAGAACAACTAGCCACGTACATGGTGTTGTGCAGCTTTATTTATGCTCTGGATACAGATTTACATGTCAGGCACAAAGCACAGACAGACACACACACACACACACACACACACACACACACACACACACACACACACAAAGCTTTAAAGAGTTCTGCATTCTTTACAACATGATCCTTCCAAATTAACCTTAATTCTTTTGCCCATCTTTGTTGGGAAATGTTACCTGCAGCTGACCATTTCCCACACACTGCACCGTAAGGAAGGCAGGCCGGCCGGCAAATACAGGTAGCCTTCAACTTACAACAGCTCATTTAGTGACCGTTCAAACTGACCACAGCACTGAAAAAAGTGACCTAGGACCGTTTTTCACACTTACGACCTTCGTAGCAGCAACATGCTCACGTGATCAAAATCCGGACACTTGGCAACTGGTTCGTACTTATGACCACTGCTATGTCCCGGAGTCACGTGATCCCCTTTGGCGACCTTCTGACAAGCAAAGTCAATGGGGGGCAGACTCACTTAACAACCTTCTTACTAACTTATCAACTGCAGCAATTCGCTTAGGAAGGTCGTTAACACGGGGCAAAATTCACTGAACAAGCATCTCACTTAACAGAAACTTTGGGCTCAGTTGTGGTTGTAAGTCAAGGACAGCCTGCGTTAGGGTTGATTGATTTAGAAAACTTAAAAAGGATGAAAAGCTTCTAGCATTATTAGATTTTTAAATAAGGTTATTGGATAGGCAGTGACAATGTCTTTTTACAAGGAAGAATTGGGAAGGAAAAAGCTGTTATACAACTTGATAAAACTCCCAAGCCCCATCTGTGTAACACGGTGAGAGCGCTTCTGTGGATTTTTTTTAAAAAAATATCAGCCACGTTGCAAGCCGTAGGCAGTGAGTCATTGTAAGGACTCCTGAAAACTGCAGCCCTTTCTCAACCTCCCACTTAGTCCCCACACATTCTGAAGGCCAAGTTACTGTTAATTTACACATGCTCCCTCTGATTAAAAGTCATTAAAATACTTTACTTTCCCCATCGTAAGCGAAAGATTATGCATCCCGTCAACACTCAGATTTCAAGCTCTTGAAGAAAGAGATGCGGTTTGATCTTTGCCCAGTTTACTTCCAAATAAACTTTTACTTTGTAAACTGTGAATAGCTGGGACAAGTTTCCCACTCTTTCAGAAAGTGAGGCCAACCACAAAAAAAAGAAAAAAGAAAAAAAAGGTAGCAGCATATAACAGAAATTACAACTAAACTGAATTACTTTGCTATGGGTAGGCTACTTTAGAAATTAATGTATATTTTAGTGAAAATTTCCTGGACTGAAATAAACCTGAACTGAGACTGATTTTAGTCTTGAGAAAGTACTGTGTTCACACAGCTTGCTAAACCAAGGTTTATTGAACTGTAGAAGATTCCAAGCTAAGAAATAGACAATAACTAAGCAACTATTAGTCAACCTAGCCTAAGATGTTGGGTGACTCCAAACCATCTTTACTGTCACAGTTCAGCTTTCCTACTTAACTGTGTCCAATCTGGTGTAGTAGTTAAGGTGTCAGGCTTCAACCAAGAAAGCTGGGAGTTCTAGTCCTGCCTTGTGCATGAAGCTAGCTAGGTGACTTTGGGCCAGTCACGTTCTCTCAGCCCTAGGAAGAAGGCAATGGCAAGCCACTTCCCAAAAACAATACCAAGAAAACTATAGAAGCTAATCTAGGCGCCTATCTTTCCAAACGAATGATCATTTAGAACAAGCAACTTTATTCATTTATTTATTCAAATATCCCAGTCATGCGTAAATTCCACTGGTCTCTGGAGATAGTTTTAACCAAGAATGATAACTATTCTGTAAAGATAGTTATACATTTAGAAATAGAGTTTCCTTCTAAAGGAGGATCTTGAGCTGCCTTTAGAGTTTGGAGGGATCTAACCCCTATCTTGGTTTGTACCCTTTGGGGGGGAGGAAAGGCTGCGTAAGATGGACAGTGTTTGGATTAAAGACCCAAAGAATGGCACTTTCTTAAGAGAAGATGAATTCAAATATAGTTATCTAGCCACCCCTACTTCGGAGCACAACACTCACCCAGCTATAACCTGCTTCTCCTTGCAAGGGAGGGTGCAGTGGTCTTCTGAAAGCGTTACCCAGAGCAAAGACACCCTCCCCCCTCTATTAGCAGGTTGGGCTCTCTAAATGGGAGGGTGGCCAGAGCCAATGGGTCCTTTTGAAAACCCAACCGAGGCAGTTCCTAATCCCATCAGGACTAAGAAGGCAATAGGGCTGGGTTGTTTTTTTTTTTTTTTTTAATTTTAATCTGCAAAGAGCAATACCAACAACATCAAGGGGGAAAGAGAGATCTAATTAGCAGCGACTTAAAAGAGTACCAGAGCCCAAGTTTCCCCCCCCCACACACACACACACTGGATCCCTCTGTAACTTGACACAGACCCCGCAGCTGCTGCGGGGGCTAAGGAGAGCCCCCCCCAGGAGGCCCAGCAATGAATGAAGGGTGTCCGAAAGGCAAAGGGGAAGCCGCCAATGCCGCAGTCTTGACTGGCCAGGGAGGGGGGGCTGGCTGGCTGGCTGGGGGGGGGCAGGAACTGGCAGAGACAAGGAGGAAGGCGACTCTTGCCAGGGACGTGTCACATCTGCCACCCCAACATCTGCTGGGACTCCGTCTCCGGCAATAAGACGTCCCCCCACCACCACCCTGTATTAAATTGAATTGATTTGCTGACCATTTGGTAGCCAGCGACCACTTGGAAGCTGGAGCCTTTCTGGGGGGGCATTGTGGCTTTCCCCAAAAGCCCACCAGCCTTTCTTGAAGTCCCCCCCCTTACCCTCCACTGGCTCAGCCCCAGATCTCGGGGGGTCCCTTCCAGGCTGATCCTGGCCTTTCCATGGCCAAGAAGCAGGACTTACTCCAGTGGGCAGGCGGCATAAAGGGGGGGGGGCACAGGTCTTTCCTTGTGTTGGGGGGTCCCAAAGACTGCCCAACCCCTCGCCCTCCATCCCCACGACCACCTTTCCCGGGGGGGGGAGGGATTCGGGAGGCAAACACGTGGCGTCGGAGCGCCTTCTGCTTCAGCGCCAAGATGCCGCTTCTCCCAGCTTCCCGGAATCGCAACCCAGGCTCTCTTAACCCAGCGTGTCCCGGCGGGATTCTCACGACCGCGGGGGCAGCCAACCCGCGTTTTCCCCGGGTCGTGGGAACGCGGCCAGGGGCGGCCCGGCGCGACCACGCCGAGGGGACGGGGGGCGCCCGGGGAGCCTGGCGGGACGCTCGGGGAGTCGTGCCCGGGAGGCTCCCCCAGCAGCCGGGCAGCGCCGGCCGGCGGAGAGAGGCAGAGCCGTCCCCGCCCGGCCGCCCGGCCGGCTTCGCCGCACTGCGGAAGGCTGGCTCGGCCGGTCTTCCCGGCGCCTCGGGCCCGGCGGGGCGCGCGAGAACAAAGCGCCTTTGTGCAGCGGAGGCAGCGAAGGAAGGCGCCCGCCCGCCCGCCCGCCCGCCCGCCACGACGCCCACTCGGCCGACTCACGGGGCTGCCCAGGCTCATGAGGACGAAGAGCAGGAGGAGAGGAGGACGAGGCGCAACGCCGCTCACGACACCGCCGCCGCCGCTCCAGCAGCTGCCGGGCCCCGCGCGAAGGATCTGCTCGGCTCAAGCGGCGCGGCTCCTTCCGCGGCTCCGGCCATCTAACCCGGCGGAGAGGGCGAGAGAAAGGGGAGGCGGGGCCCGGGGCGGGGCCGCGCGCGGGAACGCCCCCCCGGAGGGAGGAAGGCCCCGCCCGCTCGACTCCCTCCTTGACCCGCCCGCGCGCGCGCGCGCTCGCTACGTGGCGGTTGGGCGCGAGGCGGTTCGAAAAGGGAGCGCGGGCGGGTGGGAGCGGGGGGGGGGAAGAAACGAAAAGGCAGCTCGCGCACGCGCACTTCCGCGCGCCTGAAGCGGAAGAGAAGGAAAATAATGAGCAACGTGAACTAGCCTGACATAGAAATACAAATATATGTGTGTGTTTATATAATATGTGTGTATCACGACATAAGATGAAATACTTGTAACACACTCACAAAGATGCACATGTACAGAAGTATACGTGTGTATCACATAATGTATATAATTCCATAAGATAAAATAGCCTATAACACACACACACACATATATACTGCTCAAAAAAATAAAGGGAACATTTTAACATGGAACTGAAGGAGTTTGCCTTCCCTTTATTTTTTTGAGCAGTATGTAAACACACACACACACACATATATATATATATATAATCACCTAGCATTTTAACTCTGATGACGTCAGCAGTTTGGCTGATGAAAGCTCAGTAAGTAACTTTTTTACTCACAGGCTTGTTTATATTAAACAGTCCTGTTTATTTTTATCCTGGTGTTCGTTATATACACACACACACACACACATATATACATAATACACACACACACACATATGTGAACTGCAGTATAGCAGTCAAAATACCAAGGTGCATCAACCAGACCGGTCTGTCCGGAAAAAAACTTTCTATACACACACATATATACACATACACACACATATATATACACATACGCATATATATACACACACATATATACACACACACACATACATATATACATAATACATATACACATACACACATATGTGTGATTATAAGTAGAACTGCAGTATAGCAGTCAAAATACCAAGGTGCATCAACCAGACTGGTCTGTCCGGAAAAGAACTTTCTATACACACACATATATACACATACACACATACATACATACACACACACACATATATATACACACACACATACACGACAGCATACTTTTCTCGTATTTCCATAAATGTAGAAGATACCCACAGATGATAGGGCTGTATGTATTTGTATATCTTGTATATCTGTCTGTCTGTCCCTCAACACACAACACCTGGCGGTCAGCAACTCTGCAGCCCTTCCAAAGCGAAGGGAACCGATCCGCTGGTTTCTGAGAAGCAGCTGCTGCTGATCTCAGCTTCTCCCAATCCCGACACGGAAACTGTCCAAAGAAGAGTGGAAAAGCTGGACTTGTCTTTGAGGGCAATCAAGGCCAGGCCTTTTGAAGTTTTTTGGAAAAACAACTCACTGAAAAGCAGAAAAAGTCGGCAAGAGAAAGATCCCTAAGGAGAGACGCCATGGCTGGGGGCACGAGGGGAAAAGAGACTGGACAGTCACTTGTCTGAAATGGTATAGGATCTCCTGCTTGAGCAGGGGGCTGGACTAGAAGACCTCCAAGGTCCCTTCCAGCTCTCTTTTGATTAAAGCTCGACCGATCAATGGAAGGCCTTACCTTGCTGTCCGGTTCGGTTTCCTTATTTATTAGACTTCTTGACTGGTTGGTAACTACAGTTCCTTGGGTGGTGCACCAAAGCAGTGCACCTGGCTGCCAGGGTGGCATTTACTTTTGCGTAAACAAGTTTAGGATTGCGGGTGCAGCTCTCATCTTTACCCCACCTTTGCCATTCATAATCCTACCTGCTGTTGCTTGGTGACTCAAAAACCGGCTGCATTTAGCCCGGCTTATTGGGGTTAGTGCAAATAGGGCTGTAATCTAAACAAATCTTTTAAATAAACCCCTTGCATCTGAAAGAACTTCAGGTTCTTCTCCTTTGCTTTCTTGCTTGCTTTTCCTTTCCTCCCTGATCCATCTGTTTTTCCAAACAGCACCTCTTGACGGCTGCCGGATGGAACTCCTGGTAAAATAAAATGGGTGCAATGAAATCTTTTACACCATTTAATTCAGTTTTCTGAGTGGTAGTGCTGTGTCATTCACGGAGGAGAAAAAAAAGTCACTTGGAAGAATGGGACATGCTTTGCGTGCAAGTCCAAGGTTTAACTGTTTTGTTAAACATGAACTATTTTGACTGAGCTGGAAAAACTCCAGGTTGAAACAGAACGGTTGCCAGATGAAGTAGGAAAACAGCTCCCTATCTCCCTGGGGTGATGATCTTGCCGGTACTAAGTGCCAAAACAGGGCATTTATGAGTTTTTAACCTCTTCTAACCATCCCCTGCTCCCAAACAAGAGTAAACTTCATAACAGAACAATGTGGGGGTCATATTATGCAATCAACAACGCTATGTCACTTATTAAGCCAAACCTAAATATAACCACAACATTAAATATAAAGAAGGCTAAACTAATGACAACAGATAGAACGACCCGCCTTAAAATTGACAGTGAAGGTAGCAAATTGGTGGGTATCTTCTGCCTTTAGCATCACCCATCAACAGTACAGGAAGAAGCAGTCAAGAAATATGCCATAGACTAGCACTTGATAGACCGGCCAGGAAGACCTTGGAAAAGATATTCAGATGCCATGATGTGTCTTTATTACAGAGATCAGAATTTGGCAAGCCATGTCCCAAAGGTGCTTTTTCAAAAGGCAACTGGACTTCCTTTGTTTTTCCTTGAAGACGTTTCGCTTCTCATCCAAGAAGCTTCTTCAGAACTGAAAAAGCACCTTTGGGACAACCATGATCTGGATGACTGAGAAGATTAAAATGGATGGGGTTTGGATGACCTTAAGGCCATTTGGCAAAATGGCTCCATGAAAGTAACACCTAGCCATCTGGAATTCTTTCTGCTATCAGATTTTTATGATGGCGGATTGATAGGAAGACAGTGTGCAAAGTTTGGGGTTGAGCCTATTCCTACAAATAAAAAAAAATATTGTTGTTGTTATTGTGCTAAAACATTTGTTATCTAATCAAGGACGGTCATAACGCTTTTAGGAAACATCAAATCAAGAAAATCGAATGTAGGCTTTACAACAAATGACAGTTCCAGTCCATTAAAATCAAAGCCATGGGTCAGAGAACAGAAATGAAACAATCCAATATCTGGCAAGGCCAAATTAAACTGGCACAAAAAGATCTCTCTCAATATTTTTAGAACCACATCAGGGAAGGGACCAGACAGATGTTCCAAAGCAGGAGATTTGACCATTTTAACAAATCACAATCATCTTACTCCATCCTGCTGGCTACGGAATAAAGAAGAGTATCTGTGATGAATTTCAGAGGTTGCATACACACCTTGTGTTAAACTACAGTTTTCTCACCATGATTGCTTAATTAAACCACATTTGGCAGTGTCCACAAATTACATTAAGTCTAAAACAGTCACAAACATAGGCATTATATAACACACACTAAGGTCACACCAAATAAACAACAATAAAGTTTAGGATAGCGTTTTTTTTCAACCTCAGCAACTTTAAACGTGTGGACCTCAACTCCTAGAATTGGCCTGGGAATTCTGGGAGTTGAAGTCCACACATCTTAACAATGCTTTTCAAACAATGCTTGAAAAATATTGCAGTAGGGCACCCTGATTGCTCACAACAGCTGAAGTCACCCCATCAGGGATAATCTGGACGAAAGGAAATTAGAAGCCAACCAATAAAGAGGCAAATAATTTTATCATAAAAAGAGGTAGGGCTGGTGGGTTCTTCTCGATGTCACCAATCCGGTTGAAAAAGGCAGGAAAAACTACTGCATCAAATGGTGGATGAATATCAATCAATCAATCAATCAGCTGGCTCTACATTTTGGACCGGATTGAGTTTAAACTTGGTATCCTTTAAGTATGAACTGTTTTTGCAACTGTCAACCAGGTTCCTAGCAAATTGAAGGCATCGAATCACTCTCCAGAAAAATACTGCTTCTTAACCTCCACTACCCTAGCTCAGTTGAAGATCACAGTTCAAAGCTGTTGCAGAAAGTTAATAGATAATGAAAATGATAGGGCGATAAAGATGGCCAGGTTGTCAGAGGTGTAGCACATATTTTCCGCAAAACCCGCGTTGAATTAGATTAGGAAAATTCCAAAAATTTCCAGCAGTGCATAACAGAAATCTATAGGCTATATTTAATTTAAAAGGGATGGGCCAAAGGTAGAGACAAGTGGAATAAGCCTGGTGTTTTTTTTTAATTTTGATCCTGCCTTTATTGTTTTTATAAATAGCTCAAGGCAGTATCTTTAATACTCCTTCCTCCTCTTCTTTTCCCAACAACAACAACAACAACAACAAAAACAACAACAATAACAATAACAACAACCCTGTGAAGTGAATTGAGCTGAGAGTGAATGACTGGCCTAAAATCAACCAGCTGGCTTTCATGCATGAGGCAGGACTAGAACTCTCAGTCTCCTGGTGATTGACACCCAGCCGGCTTTTGTGGCTAAGGTAGAACTAGAACTCACCACTTCTTATTTGCTAGCCTGATGCCTTAACCTGTAGTAGACCAAGATTTGATAGTGTTTAATAATTGCAGCTACTTAGCAATGCAATGTGGAGAATCCAAAAGTGTTGGTCGCAAAGCAGATTTTGTGATCTTTGGTGATTATTCCATTGATTTAAGAGATACTTAGCATGGAAGCCAATAAGTTCAGTGACTGGCTTTTCCTGTATAACCTGTAGCTTTCTTCAATTTTTTTTTTCCAGGTGACTCATGTTTTCCGTCTCTCCCACGGTACACGCTTCTGTTGACCCTAATGCTTCATTAACCCTGCTCACCTCCTAGTCTCCCAGCCTGTCAATAGGGCACCTTCTGCAGAATAACCTGAGGTTTACCTTTTGCACAGCCCTAAAGTAGATTTAAAGGTAGCATAAGAAGCAAAGAAAACAGCTTCCCCTCAACTCCATTTGCTGCACTCATCTGGACCTGCTGTATTTTGCCTCATTGCTCCATCTTCGGTGGCCCACAGTAAACACTGCAAGGTCTTCTTCTATAAGACTTTGCTCCATGGCTTTATTCAATGCGAACTGCTTTTCTCTCCGAATAAAAATAAGGGACCCACAATCCTAAGTAGAGAATACATCTGTAGAATCCCAGAATTGCAGAGCTGGTGGAACCCTCTGCCAATGTACAGAAAAATTAATTAAAATTAAAAACCTCCAGAGATGGAGAAACACCTCCACAGATACATCCTTCCATTGTTGTACTACTCTCACAATCATTAAATTTGTCTTTATAACTTTAGTCCTCATGTGTTGAATGGGGTTACTCTCAACTCAAGAGTAAATAGAAACTTACCCTCAGGCCTAGAAGTTTTATGATGTATTAGAACTGGGATGCTTTTGACCCAACCTTTATTAGGTTCTTCACACAAACTTAGCATGCAGCTGGTTGACTTGCAGCTTTATGGGATGGAGAAACTCAGCCACCACAGCTTAGTTAATCAAATCTAGTTACAAAATAAGGACTCAACCTGCTGTGCCTCCCAGAAAAAACGAAACAGACATGCAGGAGGAATGTGATAAGTAGAGTGAAAGCACAACAGCTCTCATGTAGGAACCAGCAACTAGTACTGTACTCAGAAGCTGGCTGTGGTTGAGATTGAGGTAATACATAAGTGGGATTACTGAGACTGGATTCATCTGTTGTTGTTCAGTCACTAAGTCGTATCTGACGCTTCGCAACCCCATGCACAACAGCACGCCAGGACTTCCGGTACCCTCCTCTACCTCCTCTACCTCCCACAGTTTGCCCAAATACTCTTCCATTGCATGGATGACACTATCTAACCATCTCCTCCTCCTCTGTTGTCCTCTTCTCCTTTTGCCTCCCATCGTTCCCAACATCTGGGTCTTTTCCATGGAATCCCTTCTTCTCCTTTGGTGGCCAAAGTATTTGAGCTTTCAGCTTCAGGATCTGTCCTTCCAAAGGACAGTCAGGGTTGATTTTCTTTAGGCTTGACTGACTGGCTCTCCCTGCAGTCCAAGGGACTCACAAGAGTCTTCTCCAGTACCACTGGATTTATACCATAGTCTTAATGTTGTTAGTACATTAATACATTATCTGAGTTTGCAGACTATTTATGCATTCCCTTTGGTCAGCTGGTCACTAGGGAAGTACAAGAATAACACACTTTTCCCCCCATGAGAATTTCCCTCCCATCTCCCTGAGAGAGATTTCTAAAGCTGATTTCTTTTCACCACAGTGAGTGAGACTTGGTGGGTAAAGAAATGCAGAAAAATGCCTTGATCCAGCACTGCTCATTACTCTGACTACGTTTGCCCATCATCATCATGGCCTCTCAAATGTCCACTAAAGTTGAGAAGATTGCTTGCCTGGAGATTTTCAACTACATGCAGTGTCGATAATATTGTACGTTCAACTGCTGCCTAAGAAACGCTCTTTGCAAGTATCCGAGGTTATTCAGATTAAAAGAAACTACTTGGGGAGCCTTGCATTGAGAATTCCCTGAAGACTGAGGTGGAAACATTTTTGGCAGATGTCTGCTATTGTGTTCCAGCTCTCCCACATTGTTGAACGTCTTCACCAATAGAGAAAACACGGTCCAATCTTTCCTCTCCCTTCAAACAACAGGGGCCATAATCAGATTGTCTGGTAGGTTTTTCTGAATGGAGGGGGATAACTTATTTGGATAAGTTGCCAAGGACAATTAGAGCTGTGTAGTTGTTTAAATATATGCATGTGCGCGCTTGTGTGTGTGTGTCCAAAATGAGAGACAGGAAGTAGCATCCATTGGGGTGCACATTTCCTTTTGTGCATTTTGCACGTAATGGGAAAGAAAACATGCCAGGTCGTTACTTAATACTCTTCTCAAAACGCAATCCATTTTTTTAATGGAGCAGGTTTCATTCGACTCGGTGGCAATTATATCAGAGTAAACATATTCAGGATGATCTTATTCATCTTCGGCAATTTTCCCCGATCGTGGTGCAACCACATCGGCCAACTAGCAAAACAGGTTGCATGGAGATTGGTAGTAGATTCGATCGTGTGAGTTGCAGGGCAATTTTTTTTTAATGCAGAAATGGATTGAATACTGCAGCCAATTTTGGTCACCGTATTGCAAAAAAGTTGTTGAGAGTTTGGAAAAAATTCAGAGAAGAGCAACTAAGATGATCCAAGGCCTGGAGGCTAAAACATACGAAGAACGGCTGCGGGACTTGGGTTTGGCTAGTCTAAAGAAAAGAAGAAATAGGGGAGACATGATAGCAGTACTCCAGTATTTGAGAGGCTGCCACAAAGAAGAGGGGGTCACGTTATGCTCCAAAGCACCAGAGGGAAGAACGAGAAACAATGGTTGGAAGCTGATCAAAGAGAGAAGCAACCTGGAATTAAGGAGAAACTTCCTGACAGTGAGGACAATCAACCAGTGGAACAGCTTGCCTCCAGAAATCGTGGGCACTCCATCATTGGAGATTTTCAAGAAGAGACTGGATATTCACCTGTCTGAGATGGTGTAGGTTCTCCTGCTTGAGCAGGGGGCTGGACTAGAAGATCTCCAAGGTCCCTTCCAGCTCTATTCTATTCTATTCCCAGAAACCTAAGGTCACATTAAAGAAAATCCAGACTTGACAAAGAATTATGACATATTGTTGGTAACAACACATTAAGTCTTCCCAGAGGAGGAAACATGTTACATTTCTTCTCCTGGGAACATCTGCGATAAGGATGAGAAGTTTTGGTAACCGCACTGTAATAAGCAAATTATTTCTCAAAAGCTGTTTAATTTCCTGCCACGTTCAACCTGCCCAGCCGGTTTTCAACAAGCAAAGTCAACCGGGGGGGGGGGGGGAGAGCCAGATTCACTTAACAACCACATAATTCACTTAGCCACCGTGACAAAAAAACCCCCCATAAAATCGAGCACGGCCCATCTACTGCTTCCTTAGCAACATAAATTCTGCTCCCAATTGTGGTTATAAATCAAGGACTGCGTGCCTGGCTCCCCTCTCTCTTATTTGAGGCTCCAGACACCCAGTGAAGGCTCACCTGAGTCACACTTACCCACTTACTTTACCAGCTTCAAGACAATTCAAAACTGTGAAAATAATTTCCTTGCTCAGCCTCTCCCCACTACTACACCTTTCCTCCAAGGTGGAGTCAACGTTCACGGGACAGCAAGCCGTCTTGCTGATGTCCTTCCTTACCCCAAAGTGTTCAGTTTTCAGTATTCTCACTTGTTTGCAATGGCGCTCAGGAGAAATTTACGGTGGCCCACCTGAGCTTGAGACTAAAACGCAGAGAGGGAGAAAAGCTGTCTCAAACTCAAGGCATTTAACGGTAACAAAATCCAGCCCCTTATCTGGAGTTTTATGGCAGCAATATCACATTATTGGGCAAGAAACATACTTCCTTCTAGGTAAAAGATGTAACATTAACTGCAATTTAATTACCGCCGGATTGAACTACCCAGATAAAATTCACTGTCAGGAAATTACTGCTTGAGAAGGGAATTGCTGTACTTTTTCAGGCCAAAGGCCCATTTCGAAACCGTGGAGAAACTGGATTTCAGAGCCTCAAGGAAAGATGGCTATAAAATGCCCTTGGTATCTGCAACGCAAGCATTGCATTTAAGGAAACAGATGCGAGTGCTTTGTTAGGTAATCACCTTTGTTCCTACCCAGTTGCTGTTTGGAAACGTAGAGGCTTTTTTAAAGCAGAAAGAAAAGACAACAATAGATTTAGTTACTGGGCATCAATTACACTTCTAAGCATCTCTTGCAGAAATCAATGTGAGGCCACTAAACCAGCCTAGAGTAAGCCCTGAAGGAAATCTCAACTGTGAATCTGTGAGAAACGAGATGCTCTCCCGATTCTCGTTAAGTGAAACCAGCAAACTCAAGTCAAATTGTTAGGACTGTGCAAAGCCAATACTCCATCCCAGACAGTGGAGATCTGTTGTCCAAGGTGGTCTGGGTTTTTTTTAGTTAAATTAGTGCCAGCTTTAAGATCAGCTTGTTCCACAGCACTTGAGACAGTCTGAGCTCTTTGAAACAGAAGCAATCAATCAATTTTGTTATCATCCTGGATGAAGGCAATAGAAAACCACCTCTGTATGGAAATCATATGAATTCATCCACGCAACCCCCGGAAGTTAAACTTTTTGAAAGAGTTATATTTTTAGAGGGGGTTTTAAAATAATTTTAAATTTTTTAGACCAATTATTAATATTTGCCTTTTAATTAAGTTTTAATCTGTAGTTTTGATATTTTGTATTTTTATCTGGTTGTTAGCCGCCCTGAGTCCGCAAGGAGAAGGGCGGGATATAAATATAAATAATAAATAAATAAATAAAATAAAAATATAGAGTAGCATATTATGTCGCGAGAGAGTAAACCTCCAAAGCACCTGAGGGCAGGACAAGAAGCAATGGATGGAAATTAATCAAGGAGAGAAGCAACCTAGAACTAAGGAGAAATTTCCTGACAGTTAGAACAATTAATCAGTGGATGACTTGCCTTCAGCTGTTGTGGGTGTTCCAAAACTGGGGATTTTTGGGGGGGGATAACCATTTGTCTGATACAGTATAGGGTTTCCTGCTTGAGCAGGAGGTTGGACTAGAAGACCTTCAAGGTCCCTTCCAACTTTGTTATTCTGTTAAAGCCTTTCCCTTTTGAGATACATCTTCTCTTTTCAGAAATGGTGCTAAGGAGAGAAGGAACAGTAAATAGAACAAGGTTTTCCAGAGTGTTCAATATTGACCTCCAAGGGTTCATGGGCCTGTCTAAGGGGACAGTGTTGTTCTTATTGTTCATAGTACTAATAGTTAAAACAGTACTATTAAATTATTTTCATATAATAAATGCTTGGGGGTTGATGAACAACCTGCAACTTCTTGAAGAGGTTGATCAGTTGAAGAGTTTGGGGACTTCTGATCTAGAATGTCCTCATTTCTCCACTGTTCCCCTTGTTTCTCACCCCCTTGGGCCCTTCAACCCTTCTTCTCTGGAGAACAGACATGCCTGTTCCAATGTCTATGGAGATTCCCCATCATCCAGGTTGTGGTTGTCCCAAAGGTGCTTCTTCCAAAAGGCAACGGGACTTTCTTGGTTTTTTTTTTCTTTGAAAACTTCTCATCCATGACGTTTTTCAGTTCTTGGATGAGAAGCGAAACATTTTCAAAGAAAAAGCAAGAAAGTCCAGTTTCTTGGAAGAAGCACCTTTGGGACATGCCTTTTCTAATGTTTTCCTAGATTCTGCTGGCCACTTTCTGGGTGCAAGGCATTGCCATTGAAGTAGATTCTCTTGTTCCTCCTGTAGGTTTCAAAGAAATGAAGATCTCTATTCCTACTGTGCTGCCATATCACATGTCAACCTTTATGACAGCTTAATTTAAGTGACCCTGCACGGAATGGGATGTCCCATCTCCGATTGCTGCTTTACAACCCAGCTTTGGTTTATGTTGCTATCAACTCCAAAGGCAGAGGGTGGGTCTTCTGAAAAAGCAAAGTTTGGATGTTGACCTGAATCCATCAAGTGCCTGATACTGGAATTATTTTGCACCGAGCAAAGTCCTAACTATAGCTTACATAAATACATATTTTCCAATCGTTGCACCACAGGTTTCATCGTCGTGGTGATCATAGTGCATCAGGAAACCAAGGATATTTTCTCCTTCAAATGCTTTTGTTTACATCTTTATTGTTTTTATGATTTTATCTCAATGGATCATCTTGATAATCTGTGTTCGTTGACATGGCTTCCCTGCCTCTGTCTGTATCGCTTCACGTATTCATTTTCTGCACGCAAGGGAAGTACAGAGTGTTCTGTCATCTCTGATCCCCTTATTCTGTTGTAAAGATAATTTGATTTGGGTTTCAGATATGAGCTATGCAAACAAGACACGGAGAATTCCTGTAAACATTTCCCTGCATATCTTCAGGAAATGCAGGCGAGTCAGAGAAAATTAAAATAATTCAAGGCTTGATGTTTTGTCTCTCTCAAACCAATGAGAAAAGTCATAAGATGACAATGGCTCATTCGGCGCGTCATCCTGTTCTTTGTAATTACAGTGACTTTTAGTCTGAAAATGATTGTCCAATATATGCACTCAAGTTAGGATCCTTGCTTGAGGTATTTTTTGCAAGGTGCAGTAAACATATTTGAGGTGGTAACATTTACTGGCTATCATTTAATATAGTTAAATAGAACCTGATATTGGAAAATATTCAACTATTCCTTGTTGGAGGTGGGAACAGCAAGAGATGTTGGGCTGATTGCATTAATGTTTTCTGAACCACCAAGGTGGTTATTGTTGAAGAGA